>NC_092104.1:2728787-2748787 GCF_045679555.1 Salvelinus alpinus | reverse complement strand
GTGATATATAGAGGGTACAGGACTCTGGGGTGATATATATAGAGGGTACAGGACTCTGGGGTGATATGTAGAGGGTACAGGACTCTGGGGTGATATGTAGAGGGTACAGGACTCTGGGGTGATATGTCGAGGGTATAGGACTCTGGGGTGATATGTAGAGGGTACAGGACTCTGGGGTGATATGTAGAGGGTACAGGACTCTGGGGTGATATGTAGAGGGTGTAGGACTCTGGGGTGATATAGCTGCTGCTTTGGCAGGAACGAATAAGGATCCATAATAAACCCCAGGAAGAGTAGCTGCTACCTTGGCAGGAACTAATGGGGATCCACAATAAACCCCAGGAAGAGTAGCTGCTACTTTGGCAGGAACTAATGGGGATCCATAATAAACCCCAGGAAAGTAGCTGCTGCCTTTGCAGGATTTAATGGGGATCCATAATAAACCCCAGGAAGAGTAGCTGCTACCTTGGCAGGAACTAATGGGGATTGATAATAAACCCTAGGTAGAGTAGCTGCTGCCTTTGCAGGAACTAATGGGGATTCATAATAAACCCCAGGTAGAGTAGCTGCTGCCTTAGCAGGAACTAATGGGGATTCATAATAAACCCCAGGAAGAGTAGCTGCTGCCTTGGCAGGAACTAATGGGGATTCATAATATACCCCAGGAAGAGTAGCTGCTACCTTGGCAGGAACAAATGGGGATCCATAATAAACCCCAGGAAGAGTAGCTGCTACCTTGGCAGGAACTAATGGGGATCCATAATAAACCCCAGGAAGAGTAGCTTCTATCTTGGCAGGAACTAATGGGGATTCATAATAAACCCCAGGAATAGTAGCTGCTGCCTTGACAGGAACTAATGGGGATCCATAATGAACCCCAGGAAGAGTAGCTGCTAGCTTGGCAGGAACTAATGGGGATCCATAATAAACCCCAGGAAGAGTAGCTGCTGCCTTGGCAGGAACTAATGGGGATCCATAATAAACCCCAGGAAGAGTAGCTGCTACCTTGGCAGGAACTAATGGGGATTCATAATAAACCCTAGGTAGAGTAGCTGCTGCCTTAGCAGGAACTAATGGGGATTCATAATAAACCCCAGGTAGAGTAGCTGCTGCCTTAGCAGGAACTAATGGGGATCCATAATAAACCCCAGGAAGAGTAGCTGCTGCCTTGGCAGGAACTAATGGGGATTCATAATATACCCCAGGAAGAGTAGCTGCTACCTTGGCAGGAACTAATGGGGATCCATAATAAACCCCAGGAAGAGTAGCTGCTACCTTGGCAGGAACTAATGGGGATTCATAATAAACCCCAGGAATAGTAGCTGCTGCCTTGACAGGAACTAATGGGGATCCATAATGAACCCCAGGAATAGTAGCTGCTGCCTTGACAGGAACTAATGGGGATTCATAATAAACCCCAGGAAGAGTAGCTGCTGCCTTGGCAGGAACTAATGGGGATCCATAATAAACCCCAGGAAGAGTAGCTGCTGCCTTGGCAGGAACTAATGGGGATCCATAATGAACCCCAGGAAGAGTAGCTGCTGCCTTGACAGGAACTAATGGGGATCCATAATAACCCCCAGGAAGAGTAGCTACTGCCTTGGCAGGAACTAATGGGGATCCATAATAAACCCACAGGAAGAGTAGCTGCTGCCTTGGCAGGAACTAATGGGAATCCATAATAAACCCCAGGAAGAGTAGCTGCTGCCTTGGCAACGGCTAATGGGGATCCATAATAAACCCCAGGAAGAGTAGCTGCTGCCTTGGCAACGGCTATTGGGGATTCATAATAAACCTCAGGAAGAGTAGCTGCTGCCTTGGCAGGAACTAATGGGGATCCATAATAAACCCCAGGAAGAGTAACTGCTGCCTTGACAACGGCTAATGGGGATTCATAATAAACCTCAGGAAGAGTAGCTGCTGCCTTGGCAACGGCTAATGGTAATCCATAATAAACCCCAGGAAGAGTAGCTGCTGCATTGGCAACGGCTAATGGGGATCCATAATAAACCCCAGGAAGAGTAGCTGCTGCCTTGGCAACGGCTAATGGGGATCCATAATAAACCCCAGGAAGAGTAGCTGCTGCCTTGGCAACGGCTAATGGGGATCCATAATAAACCCCAGGAAGAGTAGCTGCTGCCTTGGCAACGGCTAATGGGGATCCATAATAAACCCCAGGAAGAGTAGCTGCTGCCTTGGCAACGGCTGATGGGGATCCATAATAAACCCCAGGAAGAGTAGCTGCTGCCTTGGCAACGGCTAATGGGGATCCATAATAAACCCCAGGAAGAGTAGCTGCTGCCTTGGCAGGAACTAATGGGGATCCATAATAAACCCCAGGAAGAGTAGCTGCTGCCTTGGCAGGAACTAATGGGGATCCATAATGAACCCCAGGAAGAGTAGCTGCTGCCTTGACAGGAACTAATGGGGATCCATAATAACCCCCAGGAAGAGTAGCTGCTGCCTTGGCAGGAACTAATGGGGATCCATAATAAACCCACAGGAAGAGTAGCTGCTGCCTTGGCAGGAACTAATGGGGATCCATAATAAACCCCAGGAAGAGTAGCTGCTGCCTTGGCAACGGCTAATGGGGATCCATAATAAACCCCAGGAAGAGTAGCTGCTGCCTTGGCAACGGCTATTGGGGATTCATAATAAACCCCAGGAAGAGTAGCTGCTGCCTTGGCAGGAACTAATGGGGATCCATAATAAACCCCAGGAAGAGTAACTGCTGCCTTGACAACGGCTAATGGGGATTCATAATAAACCTCAGGAAGAGTAGCTGCAGCCTTGGCAACGGCTAATGGTAATCCATAATAAACCCCAGGAAGAGTAGCTGCTGCCTTGGCAACGGCTAATGGGGATCCATAATAAACCCCAGGAAGAGTAGCTGCTGCCTTGGCAACGGCTAATGGGGATCCATAATAAACCCCAGGAAGAGTAGCTGCTGCCTTGGCAACGGCTAATGGGGATCCATAATAAACCCCAGGAAGAGTAGCTGCTGCCTTGGCAACGGCTAATGGGGATCCATAATAAACTCCAGGAAGAGTAGCTGCTGCCTTGGCAACGGCTGATGGGGATCCATAATAAACCCCAGGAAGAGTAGCTGCTGCCTTGGCAACGGCTAATGGGGATCCATAATAAACCCCAGGAAGAGTAGCTGCTGCCCGGCTAATGAGGATCCATAATAAATACAAATACCAAGGATCATTCAGCTATTTGATGTTGAATTTTAGGATCTCTTAAGGTATCACAAATAATATATAAAACAATTATTTGATGAAACATTGAATTTAGCCTTACAGCTATTAGCCAATAGAAACACGTTGAAAACGATCTTCATACATGGATAAACAGATAGTCCAAAAAAATACAAAACTATCTCAAGGAAGTTTGTTCTGAAGTGTCTGTCCTATATCTGAGAGACATAAGAAAGCTCAGCAAAAAAAAAAAATCAGATTTTTTTTCTGTTTATTTAACCCCTTAGGCACTAAACTATCTCCATATTCATTTTTTAAAACGGGTACAGGGGCCCTTCAGACAAGTCTTATGATGCCTGTGGGTGTCCTACAGAAAAACAACTGACAAGTACAGTACCAGTCATAAGTTTGGATACACCTTCTCATTCAAGGGTTTTTCTTTATTTGTACTATTTTCTACATTGTAGAATAATAGTGAAGACATCAAAACTATGAAATAACACATTATGAAGCAGAATACCGGTAACACTTCTCTTGTGGTTCCACTAGTTAATGAAAACCGGTAACACTTCTCTTTTGGTTCCACTAGTTTGGTTCCACTAGCTTCTAACAATAACAAATCAGGTTCTGTTCTTACCTTAGCCCCAAAAGTCTTCTGATTTCTAATACATCAGTCATTTCCTGATCTTCCCCAGAATCTCCGCTCTGCTCCCTATATTTTACGTTGGGTTTTATACCCCCTGACTGCTTTGACTACAGCCATACAATACATCCTCCTCTTTACACGAGACATTTAAGCAAAGTTACGTAACACATTGTCCCCTTTACACGTGATGTTTACACAGAGTCAGGTAACACATTGTCTCCTTCACACGTGATGTTTACACAGAGTCAGGTAACACATTGTCTCCTTCACACGTGATGTTTACACAGAGTCAGGTAACTCATTGTCTCCTCTACATGTGATGTTTACACAGAGTCAGGTAACACATTGTCTCCTTCACACGTGATGTTTACACAGAGTCAGGTAACACATTGTCTCCTCTACACGTGATGTTTACACAGAGTCAGGTGACACATTGTCTCCTTCACACGTGATGTTTACACAGAGTCAGGTAACTCATTGTCTCCTCTACACGTGATGTTTACACAGAGTCAGGTAACACATTGTCTCCTTCACACGTGATGTTTACACAGAGTCAGGTAACTCATTGTCTCCTCTACACGTGATGTTTACACAGAGTTAGGTAACTCATTGTCTCCTCTACATGTGATGTTTACACAGAGTCAGGTAACACATTGTCTCCTTCACACGTGATGTTTACACAGAGTCAGGTAACACATTGTCTCCTCTACACGTGATGTTTACACAGAGTTAGGTAACTCATTGTCTCCTCTACACGTGATGTTTACACAGAGTCAGGTGACACATTGTCTCCTTCACACGTGATGTTTACACAGAGTCAGGTAACACATTGTCTCCTCTACACGTGATGTTTACACAGAGTCAGGTAACACATTGTCTCCTCTACATGTGATGTTTACACAGAGTCAGGTAACACATTGTCTCCTCTACACGTGATGTTTACACAGAGTCAGGTGACACATTGTCTCCTTCACACGTGATGTTTACACAGAGTCAGGTAACACATTGTCTCCTTCACATGTGATGTTTACACAGAGTCAGGTAACTCATTGTCTCCTCTACACGTGATGTTTACACAGAGTTAGGTAACTCATTGTCTCCTCTACATGTGATGTTTACACAGAGTCAGGTAACACATTGTCTCCTTCACACGTGATGTTTACACAGAGTCAGGTAACACATTGTCTCCTCTACATGTGATGTTTACACAGAGTCAGGTAACACATTGTCTCCTTTACACGTGATGTTTACACAGAGTCAGGTAACACATTGTCTCCTTTACACGTGATGTTTACACAGAGTCAGGTAACTCATTGTCTCCTCTACACGTGATGTTTACACAGAGTCAGGTAACACATTGGTTCTTTCATAGGTGACGACAATCCGTGGTGTCATCTGCTTCATGGCCCACGTGCCATCAGGCAATTCTACCAAATCTATCCCAGGGCCGTGATTTGACAGGGGTGTCGCTATATAAGATGAACCTTCACCCCTCTTCTCTCTACCTCTGTCTGGGTTCTGCTGCTACCCATCTGTCTGTGGTTGAGGCCTCTTCTCTCTACCTCTGGGTTCTGCTCATACCCAGCTGTCAGTGGTTGGCTGCAAGATCAGGTGCGCGTGTGTTCTCTATGAAATAGAGTAGGCTATAGACTATGCATGGGCGGAGAAGCACGGGGCAGTTATCTTTCCAAGGATGTGTACTTCCTAAATAGGCCTATGATTAGGTTATAGTTTACTACATTGCCTAGAAATAGGCCTAAATATTGATCAACCATATTTCTCTGTCTGAAAATCTCCCCACTCCTTAAAGGGTAGGTAATAATAATAGCTGAAGAGAAAGTACAAGTCTCTCCAATTCTGCTCTCTCCAATCTACATCTAGTATATTGGCTGATATAGCCCAGTAATACAATATAAAGGGCCATATGAGAATCTCTGGTAATTTAACCTATTTCTTAAGTTATTTTTTTTTGCGCATTTGATATTGCCTATAGGGAGAAAAAATTGTTGAGACCATGGCTGGCAAGTGAGCTGCGTCACATACTGTACGCCTAAAATAACATTGTGAGACTACGGGTGGGAGTCGGACAAAACCAGCGGGTGCAGGCCGGAGCTGGATGAAGAAACCGGTCCTGTGCAGACCTCTACTGTGCACCATGACAGAGAAGCCTGTAACTTTAGAGCTCTGTAACGACTGTGTCAGTGTAAAAAGTAGGGAATTAGTTAGGGAAACTGACAGATCAATAATATTTACATTACAATACTAACTAATAAAACTCACATTAAACTGAAAAAAACGTCAGAATATCAATATTAAATAGCTTGGCCTGAAGGTTTCATCGTTTGATTCAGTTCTAGTGTGATTGAGGCAAAAATAATAGCTATCGTTAGCCAACTTTTGGCCAGCTCTCTCTCGAACGGTACATCAACTGGCGAAAGCCAAGTTAATTTACTTTTGAAACGGTACAAAACAAAGGCCACTTAACATTTCCATACAAAGAGCTGTTAGATAGTGGTATGAAGTGGCTAGTATTACTGTCTGACATAACTAGAGGCTAGAGGTGACCTGGCTGTGGTAGCTACTAGCTAGCCTAGCTTATTCATTCACCTCGGTCGAGAGGGGATGAAACATTAGCTAACGCTACATGTCAGTTACACTACTAGCTCAGCACTGGGAAAAAACACTAGTTTAGTATTTGTTTCTGTTATGTTAAACAGCAGTTACCTTGCCTAGATGTATCAGTCAACTAAATAGTAGCCAGTTTCTGCTCTGCTTGCTTTTACAACTCGGTGAAAGAGTGCAACACATACACACTGAACTATATTCAACTCTCCCGTGAAATTAGGGTTAGAATCAGAGCAGGTGGTCAGTCCTGTTAGAATCAGAGCAGGCGGTCAGTCCTGTTAGAATCAGAGCAGGTGGTCAGTCCTGTTAGAATCAGAGCAGGTGGTCAGTCCTGTTAGAATCAGAGCAGGTGGTCAGTCCTGTTAGAATCAGAGCAGGTGGTCAGTCCTGTTAGAATCAGAGGAGGTGGTCAGTCCTGTTAGAATCAGAGCAGGTGGTCAGTTCTGTTAGAATCAGAGCAGGTGGTCAGTCCTGTTAGAATCAGAGCAGGTGGTCAGTCCTGTTAGAATCAGAGCAGGTGGTCAGTCCTGTTAGAGTCAGAGCAGGTGGTCAGTCCTGTTAGAATCAGAGCAGGTGGTCAGTCCTGTTAGAATCAGAGCAGGTGGTCAGTCCTGTTAGAATCAGAGGAGGTGGTCAGTCCTGTTAGAATCAGAGCAGGTGGTCAGTCCTGTTAGAATCAGAGCAGGAGGTCAGTCATGTTAGGGTTAGAATCAGAGCAGGTGGTCAGTCCTGTTAGAATCAGAGAAGGTGGTCAGACCTGTTAGAATCAACGCAGGTGGTCAGTCCTGTTAGAATCAGAGCAGGTGGTCAGACCTGTTAGAATCAGAGCAGGTGGTCAGACCTGTTAGAATCAGAGCAGGTGGTCAGACCTGTTAGAATCAGAGCAGGTGGTCAGTCCTGTTAGAATCAGAGGAGGTGGTCAGTCCTGTTAGAATCAGAGCAGGTGGTCAGTCCTGTTAGAATCAGAGCAGGTGGTCAGTCCTGTTAGAATCAGAGCAGGTGGTCAGTCCTGTTAGAATCAGAGGAGGTGGTCAGTCCTGTTAGAATCAGAGCAGGTGGTCAGTCCTGTTAGAATCAGAGCAGGTGGTCAGTCCTGTTAGAATCAGAGCAGGTGGTCAGTCCTGTTAGAATCAGAGCAGGTGGTCAGTCCTGTTAGAATCAGAGCAGGTGGTCAGTCCTGTTAGAATCAGAGCAGGTGGTCAGTCCTGTTAGAATCAGAGCAGGTGGTCAGTCTTGTTAGAATCAAAGCAGGTGGTCAGTCCTGTTAGAATCAGAGCAGGTGGTCAGTCCTGTTAGAATCAGAGCAGGTGGTCAGTCCTGTTAGAATCAGAGCAGGTGGTCAGTCCTGTTAGAATCAGAGCAGGTGGTCAGTCCTGTTAGAATCAGAGCAGGTGGTCAGTCCTGTTAGAATCAGAGCAGGTGGTCAGTCCTGTTAGAATCAGAGGAGGTGGTCAGTCCTGTTAGAATCAGAGCAGGTGGTCAGTCCTGTTAGAATCAGAGCAGGTGGTCAGTCCTGTTAGAATCAGAGCAGGTGGTCAGTCCTGTTAGAATCAGAGCAGGTGGTCAGTCCTGTTAGAATCAGAGCAGGTGGTCTGTCTTGTTAGAATCAGAGCAGGTGGTCAGTCCTGTTAGAATCAGAGCAGGTGGTCAGTCCTGTTAGAATCAGAGCAGGTGGTCAGTCCTGTTAGAATCAGAGCAGGTGGTCTGTCTTGTTAGAATCAGAGCAGGTGGTCAGTCCTGTTAGAATCAGAGCAGGTGGTCAGTCCTGTTAGAATCAGAGCAGGTGGTCGGTCCTGTTAGAATCAGAGCAGGTGGTCAGTCCTGTTAGAATCAGAGCAGTTGGTCAGTCCTGTTAGAATCAGAGCATGTGGTCGGTCCTGTTAGAATCAGAGCAGGTGGTCAGTCCTGTTAGAATCAGAGCAGGTGGTCAGTCCTGTTAGAATCAGAGCAGGTGGTCAGTCCTGTTAGAATCAGAGCAGGTGGTCAGTCCTGTTAGAATCAGAGGAGGTGCTCAGTCCATTTCAAGTCTTCAGCAGTCTGACGGCTTGTAGATAGAAACTCTCTGAACCTGTTGGTATCAGACCTCATGCGCTAAGATACTGGGTGGGAGCATGGACCCAGTGATGTACTGGTCCGTCTGCACCACCCGCTGGAGGGCCACGGTCCCAGTGATGTACTGGTCCGTCTGCACCACCCGCTGTAGGGCCACGGTCCCAGGGATGTACTGGTCCGTCTGCACCACCCGCTGGAGGGCCACGGTCCCAGTGATGTACTGGTCCGTCTGCACCACCCGCTGGAGGGCCACGGTCCCAGGGATGTACTGGTCCGTCTTCACCACCCGCTGAAGGGCCACGGTCCCAGGGATGTACTGGTCCGTCTTCACCACCCGCTGGAGGGCCACGGTCCCAGTGATGTACTGGTCCGTCTTCACCACCCGCTGGAGGGCCACGGTCCCAGTGATGTACTGGTCCGTCTTCACCACCCGCTGGAGGGCCACGGTCCCACTGATGTACTGGTCCGTCTTCACCACCCGCTGGAGGGCCACGGTCCCACTGATGTACTGGTCCGTCTTCACCACCCGCTGGAGGGCCACGGTCCCAGTGATGTACTGGTCCGTCTTCACCACCCGCTGGAGGGCCACGGTCCCACTGATGTACTGGTCCGTCTTCACCACCCGCTGGAGGGCCACGGTCCCAGTGATGTACTGGTCCGTCTTCACCACCCGCTGGAGGGCCACGGTCCCACTGATGTACTGGTCCGTCTTCACCACCCGCTGGAGGGCCACGGTCCCAGTGATGTTGTGGGCCCTCGTCACCACCCGCTGGAGGGCTTTGCGGTCGTGGACGGAGCGATTCCTGTACCAGGCCGTGATGCAACCGGTCAGGACACTCTCGATGATGCAGCGGTAGTATTTGAAGAGGACCCGGGGCGGCATGCTGAATTTCTTCAACAGGAAGTAGGAACGCTGTTGCCCCCTCTTGACAAGAATGGTGGTGATGTTGGTCCATGTCAAGTCCTCAGTGATGTGGTCGCTGAAGAACTTAAAACTCGTGACTCTCTACCGCAATGCCGTTGATGTGGATCTGGGGCATGAATCGTTGCTCTGCTTCCTGAAGTCATCAATCAACTCCTTTTGTTCTGCTGACGTTGAGGGAGAGGTTGTTGTCATGACACCACAATTCCAGTTCACTTCCTCCCTATGGGCTGACTCGTCATTGTTGGTTATCAGGCCTACAACCGTGTTATCGGCGCAGAAAACGTGATGATGGAGTTGATGTGGTGCCCCTGTGTTAAGAGTCAGTCTGGAGCTGTTGATGCCAATCCTCACAGCCTGTGGTCTGCTCGTTGTTATCCTCATGTTGCTGCTTCCTTCCTGTCAGGATCCAGTTGCAAAGGAAGAGCGGGGCGGGGGAGAGGGAGTGCTTTCTAAAAGTGTCCATTAGACTGGCCTCAGTGACCCGCTGGACCATTTAAATAGAGGGAATAAACCAGGAAATGGACCTGTGTGTCCCAAAGACACCCTATTCCCTAAATAGTGCTCCCTACTGATCAAAAGCAGTGCACTATAGGGAATAGGGTGCCGTTCGGGACACAAATGTGATGCCTAGCGTGTGAGAGCCCTGAAGAACATGGCGATCTGAGTAACAAAAGGAGAAACAATGTCTTATCTGATCGACTCTTGATTTGTGTGGATACTATTTATTGAAATGTTGGGATGTAGAGTTTATATCAATGTCCATATGCACTTACTGTTGTCGCTTATTCTTGATCAAGAAAGTAGGATGCCGATCTGAGAGATCAATCAATGAAACCTGGAAGGAAGTCAGGGGATGTTATGACATCACAACTTGGTTTCCAACTGACCCGTTAGACCTCATATTCCAACAAGAAACATCATTAAAGTCAATTGACTCAAAGAGGAAAAGAATGTTGAATGCTTTACCCAGGGCCCCCGGCGATTGCTTAGGGCCCCCGGGCCGCTAAGGGAGCCCCAAACCCAAAAAACACATTATTATAATTGTAAAAAAACGACTCATTCGGGGTAGTGGTGAGAGCAGGAATAGTAGAGTACACCAGGTGCAATTTATAAATGTGGTTTGTGCATCAGCAGTGTCTCTTGTTACGTCAGTTATTCAATTAGCTGACAATTAACCGTGTCATTTTGTTTTATTGGTAGTTAGTCTAGCCAGCTATCTAATCATGGCCGAACACAGACCGGCGCCCAGGAGCCCTGAACTCCAGGGGGGGTCCCATTGATTTTGATAGTAATTCTCATTCAGATATCATACTAACATGGCAAAATGGGTAGAATTGCAGGAAATTTGCTATAAAATAGCATTTTTTTTCTCTCTAGGACACATGGCAAAATGTGTAGAATTACATTAAATTAACTTTAAAACAATGTTTTTTCTCACCGCCATCAAGATGGGGGCCACTAAAATGTTTTGCAGCAAGGTGGGATGTCCCACAATCCAATTTGTCTTTGGGTCCCCAAAAGGCTAGTACCAGCCCTGTCTACTGTGTATTCTTGGTCTGGGGTTGGACATGAGGCATGTTAACCTGTTAACCTGTTAACCTGTTAATCTGTTAATCTGTTAACCTGTTAACCTGTTAACCTGGCACGTCTCCCTCCAGAAAAGGCCGGATCACTGAGAGCTATTCATAACACTCAAAAAATAATTCAAGGGGAAAGGTGTCGTTGGACATTCAACATTGGTATACTTTTTCAAAATAATGGAAGATGTGCAGATGAAAACCTAGATTGAAAGTACTGATGAAAGGCATGAAACGCTCCCTGACAAGAAGACTAAAACCAGCTCAGTGGTTTGACGAGTGATTCTCGGAAGACTTCTGACCGTCAATGAAAGTTACAGTGTGGCTTTAATGTCCCGTCACCCCATTCCTCCTTCTCTTCCATCATGGGAGAATGAACACGCCGAACTCCGTGATCTACGATGTGAATGACAGTATACAGACATGACTTATTTCATTCGTTAGGGTTTTTGTTGTTGTTGTGTGTCCCTGTTCTACTGCGAATGTCAATCAAATGGTGTCTGTGAAAAAGCGTAATGATTAGTAATATTTAATGAACGGATTGATTGTTGATTTAAACAGTTGTAGAAATGGGAACTGAACAGCAGTGCATTAGAAAAAAAATATTATGTTGAAGTTGTGTTTTTTTGGCTTCAGTTGGAGCTGGAGAGGGAAAATTATGATTCTATCTTTCATCATTTAACAAGTATAGTTTGTTGAATAATATATATGTGCTTCCATAACTTTCAGTTCCATATTTTTATTAAGGAACAAATGTAATTGCTAGGGTTTGCGCCGATATCCTGTCTTGTGCATTATTTATTGTATAACAGTCAAGTTTAGTACAACAACACAAACAGAATTAATAATGAGAAAGCTTAAAATTGTTGCATAAGAAACATATTCAGAATCAGCCACCCAAGTGCAGAAATGCATTTAACTGGCCCTAGTTTACCACAGCAGAGAGAGAGAGAGAGAGAGAGAGAGAGAGAGAGAGAGAGAGAGAGAGAGAGAGAGAGAGAGAGAGAGAGAGAGAGAGAGAGAGAGAGAGAGAGAAAGAGAGAGAGAGAGAGAGAGAGAGAGAGAGAGAGAGAGAGAGAGAGAGAGAGAGAGAGAGAGAGAGAGAGAGAGAGAGAGAGAGAGAGAGAGAGAGATCGATCCCTCAGGTGTAAGCCTATAGTGGCTTGCCATCGTTTTGCTGACAAACGAATCCCAGATTGTAGCTTTAAGAGAATGTTTAAGATTACTGTTGACAGCGATGAAGGCATGGAAGAGATAAGGTGAGAAAAGTTGCAGTCAGGGACTTCCAATGATGCAGCAAGCCATCATCAGGGTGGATGATGGGTTGTGTAAGGACTGATATCAAGGCATTATTATGACAATGGGTCGACAAATGGCAACCCGACCTAGTGTTTATTTGACCCTCATGTGAAAGCGATCCTACCAGCCTCTAGAGAAACATCTGTATTCATACGGCGGTTAGCCAAGCAAACACAAAACAATCCCCGGTTTCACAATGTCAGCTGAGATGTGTGTAGTTACACCATTGTATCCTTTCAGTCTGAGAGCAGGGTAGGAGAAGGGCAATGGGTTGGTACTGAACACGCTCTTTGTAGTGACTTCTTTACCATTCCAACATAGCCACTGCCCACGCCCGATGCGGGGTGGTTTCCGATGCATACAGTTCACATTAAAAGTTCCTTAAAAGCCAAACGGTAAAAGATGGTGGCAAAAAACATTAGGATTTATCTTCCTTTTAGATCTAACAAAAAAAGTATCAATTTAAAGCTGAAAGATTATCTGAAATGACATGATATGGTCAAATGACTATACCTTTCCTGCGTCTCGCTAGGACTCCACCTACAGAAGGCCCAACTTCCTGCATTTATCCTACACCTGCACACTTGCCACAGTGCAATGAATGAGCAAGAGGGGGAGACATATTCTAAGATAAAATAAATAATAACCAAAATAATATGTCAATCATCAGGTAGGTAAATACAGAGGTAGGTACACCAGGTAGGTAAATACAGAGGTAGGTACACCAGGTAGGTACACCATATTTAATTTCATACCCAATAGACATGGTGCTCTGTATGTTTCCTGTGTTCTATACAGCTAACCGGCTCCAACAGACAGGCCCCTGATTGGTAACTGTATGCGTAACAATTGGTTCATCATTCAAATAGAGCCAATAGGCAAACATACCATAGCAGTATTTTATTTTATTTAAACTTTATTTAACGAGGCAAGTCAGTAAAGAAGAAATTCTTATTTACAATGACGGCCTACCCCGGACGACCCTGGGCCAATTGTGCACAGCCCTTTGGGACTCCCATTCACAACCGGATGTGATACAGTCTGGATTCGAACCAGGGACTGTAGTTATGCCTATTGCACTGAGACCACGAGTGCAAGTATTACAGTTACAGAATATATAAAAGTACAAGGTCCCATAAATGGCAAGAGTCTAGTAATATCAGAGTTAAAGAGTTCAGAGGTGATTAAAATATGGAGCTGTGTGTGTCTCAGAAGGTCTGTCACTCTGTAGACTCAGTTAGTTTGTTGATAGGTCTGTGTGGGATATTGGTCTTGGCCTTTAACCATCAAATCAAATCAAATTTTATTTGTCACATGCGCCGAATACAACAAGTGTAGACTTTACCGTGAAATGCTTACTAACAAGCCCTTTAACCAACAGTGCAGTTCAAGAAGAAGAAAATATTTACCAAGTAGACTAAAATAAAAAGTAATAAGAAAAAATACCACAATAAGAATAATGAGGCTATATACAGGGGGCACCGGTACCGAGTCAGTGTGCGGGGGTACAGGCTAGTTGATGCTCCAGCCAATATCTTCGGTCCCTGGAAAGGCCCCATCAGCCGAGAGTTCCTTGGGGCTCTGTCATCCACGATGACAACGAGGTCACACAGACTGAAGTTTCTCTTAGTTTTGTTCCACTTGTTGCATTCCTGCATAAGTGGAAGATTGGTCTGTCGTTCATGATCGCCTCATCCCGATGGTGTTCGATGAGGTTGAGGTACTTCCACAACGAAAGGCCTCCTCCACACACCCCATCAGCCGAGAGTTCCTTGGGGCTCTGTCATCCACGATGACAACGAGGTCACACAGACTGAAGTTTCTCTTAGTTTTGTTCCACTTGTTGCATTCCTGCATAAGTGGAAGATACTCCCTTATCCGCGTCTTCCAGAAGAGGTCGGTAATATATTGTACTTACTTCCATCTCCTTGGTGAGTATAGGCCCCCTTTCTGGAATAGTCCTGATGGACTTGCTTTGCTTTCAGATGAAGCAGATGGTTCGGAGTCAGGGGTTCTAGATCATTAGGGTCATTTGTCACAGTTGTGATTGGTCTGTCGTTCATGATCGCCTCATCCCGAAGGTTGTTCGATGGGGTTGAGGTACTTCCACAACGATCTGAGTTTTTATGCGCTTCAGCACTCGGCGGTCCCTTTTCTGTGAGCTTGTGTGGCCTACCACTTCGCAACTGTGCGGTCTTGACTTGACCAAAGTTCTCAGACTTCATGAACCGGTCAATCTGGAATCTAGACAGCTAGTCCAGTTCTGCGAGCCATCTCTGCCATGAAATGGAGTGTTGTTCAGGGATGACTTCGTCCCATTCACACTTTAGATTGCTTAGCTCTTGAAGAATTTGCTTTGCCTTTAATGGATCGTAAACTGAGCTAACAGTTGAGAGAATACCTCTTCAATGTTCCATCGGATTCCAAGCGCTCTTTCAACAGGCAGGTTCTCTCTGTCCAGGTCCAGCTTTATTTTAATCTGCTTAGCTTTGTGTTCAAGGCTGTTGCTGACTCGCTTGGTCAACTTGAACCCACCCGTAGAGCATACATCTCTGAGGTCTTACATGAAAGTTATGACTTGTTCTTTTTTGGCCACTGATTAGAGGCAGTCATCAACAATAGAAGTTAGACGTCACTGTTTCAATCACCTCTTCATCGTACTTCTCATAGTTGTCTTCTGCAGTGTAAAGATTTCACAACTTGGAGAGGATACAGCACTGAAGAGATGTACCCGTCCTTCTGTTGTACTCCTCCAATGTTGTGTTTGTGTCACCATTTGGCCACCATAGGAATCGCAGGAAGTTTAGGTCATCTTCATGGAGAGGTGCTTGATGGAACATTCTTTCGATGTCTGCCGTAGTGGCAATGTGCTCTAGCCGAAACCTTAGCAAGACACAGATGATCGTGTTTGCCAGGTCAGGTCCTTATTAAAGGAGTTCACTGTTGAGTTGTGCCTTTATATGATGATGAGCAGTTAAACACCACTCGTATTGTTCCTTTGTGCTTCATGGTGAACACCATGGTGTGGTATGTACCATGCCTTGCATTTCTCTGGGAGGAGCTGTTCTTGTGGTACCTTCTCGGCGTAACTTTTTTTGTTATTACCTCTTCCATGAAGCCTTTGTACTATATTACGTAAAACCTCGTCTTTCTTGAACTTCCTGATAAGATTTAGAAACCGCTGCTCCGCCATGTCGTGGTTGTTTGGCAGGACTACATCTTTGTTGTGAAAAAGGGCAACTGTAAGTAGTAGTGGCGGTCTTTGAGGGTTATGGAGATTTAACCATCTCCGTGGACTTGCGATCCTCAGCTGACATCTCCATTTTTTTCCTTCATACTCTCTTCCAGGGAAGTCATGGCTGTACTGATTCACAAGACGTTCCCCCAGGTCGGCCATTGAGATGCGGCTGGCCATCACCGTAGGATGTCCAGATTCATCTGTCACGGTACGGGGGTTAAGTGGACCGTTCGTCACCCATCCAAATAGTGTTTTTCAGTGCATACGGTCCGTTGCCTTGGCTATTTATGATTTGCCAGGGTTCATTTGCCTTTAGAGCATGTTCTTCAATCGGGAGTTCAACGTCAATTTCCTTCAACTGAATCTCCTTCAGGTATGGCCAACTTTTGAAATCTTTCTGAGTGAAAATGTTCTCTCTCATCACTGGGCTTTTATTCTGGGTGTAGACCTTTGGTATTGCAAGAAATGTGCCACCTTCCACATTGCCAATCTCTAATCCAGATATCTCAAAGCTCTTGGTAGGATTCTCCAGCCCCATTGTGCGTAGCAGAATTTCATTGTCACAGCCTTTAGCTTTCAGCAGCCTCACGAGACTCTCTGTTTCAAAATGTTTGCTGAGCTACCAGAATTGAGAAACGCATAGTTTAACACAAACTTGCATAGACAATCTGTACCGGCCCCAGTATCTTCACCATCTTTCAGTGAAACAAGAGCTGACAGTCTCTTCCCGCTTTACTGCTGCACCACTCAACTCTGATTCAGATCTCTCTCTTCCTTCAACGATGATGTGTTCTTTGACAGCTCTGACAGGTCAACCTTTTCTTGAATTATTTGCTTAAGTGTCCTCTCATCAGATAGCCAAAACAAAGACCTCTTGATTTTAGGAACTCAACTTCGGCTTTGTGTGGCTGTGCCTTCACCTGTTGGCAGTCCACCAAATAATGTTATCACAAAAACACAAAACACACACTGGGATTATCAGAAGGGTTAGTGCCTTGTTTTTAGAACATCTTTTCCTTTAAGAATCCTTTAGGATGTCTGTTCCTTTAAGGATCCTTTAGGATGTCTGTTCCTTTAAGGATCCTTTAGAACGTCTGTTCCTTTAAGGATCCTTTAGAATGTCTGTTCCTTTAAGGATCCTTTAGAATGTCTGTTCCTTTAAGGATCCTTTAGAATGTCTGTTCCTTTAAGGATCCTTTAGAATGTCTGTTCCTTTAAGGATCCTTTAGAACGTCTGTTCCTTTAAGGATCCTTTAGAACGTCTGTTCCTTTAAGGATCCTTTAGAACGTCTGTTCCTTTAAGGATCCTTTAGAACGTCTGTTCCTTTAAGGATCCTTTAGAACGTCTGTTCCTTTAAGGATCCTTTAGAACGTCTGTTCCTTTAAGGATCCTTTAGAACGTCTGTTCCTTTAAGGATCCTTTAGAACGTCTGTTCCTTTAAGGATCCTTTAGAATGTCTGTTCCTTTAAGGATCCTTTAGAACGTCTGTTCCTTTAAGGATCCTTTAGAACGTCTGTTCCTTTAAGGATCCTTGAAGGATTGCCATTGTCCACTACTGCGACTGCAGTGGCGAAGCTGCTTCCCCTGCTCTTGGACCTGACTTTCTGTTTAGAGACTGCTGCTGTCTTAGTCATTGAACATATTTTGTTGGAGAGAGGATCTTGAATTACTCTATACAACGAATCCAGCAGTACTTTGGCCTCTTTTTGAAGACCTCAGGTGGCTTCTGTCCAAAATGTCACATGTTATAGATATACATTTTTAAAAGTTTGGAGGGAAGTTTCCACATGATCAGCTTCATGTTGGAGGGAAGCTTAAGCTCTTCCATGTCCAACTCTTTCAGGAGATGTTCATAAGTACTCATTCTTGATTCTACTAAGCTAGCATATGGATTTGTTTTAAGACGGTCATACCATTGAATTTGGCCTTACTACTATTAGCCTGTAGAAACGCATTGAATAACAGATTCATACATGGAAAAACAGATCCAAAAAATCTATATAAGGGAAGTTTGTTTGGAAGTGCCTGTCCTATTTGTATTTGTATGTATTATATATACTCCTTGGCAGTAGCAACTCCTGGGTTCAAGCAAAATTAAGGCAATTTTAAAACATTACAATACATTCACAGATTTCACAACACACTGTGTGCCCTCAGGCCCCTACTCCACCACTACCACATATCTACAGTACTAAATTCATAGATATGTATAGTGTGTGTGTGTGTGTGTGTGTGTGTGTGTGTGTAAATGTGTTTGTGTTGCTTCACAGTCCCCGTTGTTCCATAAGGTGTTTTTTAAATCTGATTCTACTGCTGCATCAGTTACCTGTTGTGGAATAGAGTTCCATGTAGTCATGGCTCTATGTAGTACTGTGTGCCTCCCATAGTCTGTTCTGGACTTGGGGACTGTGAAGAGACCTCTTGTGGCATGTCTTGTGGGGTATGCATGGGTGTCGGAGCTGTGTGCCAGTAGTTTAGACAGACAGCTTGGTGCATTCAACATGTTAGTACCTCTCATAAATGCAAGTAGTGATGAAGTCAATCTCTCCTCCACTTTCAGCTAGGAGAGATTGACATGCATATAATTAATATTAGCTCTCTGTGTACATCCAAGGGCCAGCCGTGCTGCCCTGTTCTGAGCCAATTGCAATTTTCCTAAGTGCTTTTTTTGGCACCTGTCCACACGACTGAACAGTAGTCAAGGTGCGACAAAACTATGGCCTGTAGGACCTGCCTGGTTGATAGTGCTGTTAAGAAGGCAGAGCAGGGCTTTATTATGGACAGACTTCTCCCCATCTGAGCTACTGTTGTATCAATATGTTTTGACCATGACAGTTTACAGTCCAGGGTTACTCCAAGCAGTTTAGTCTCCTCAACTTGCTCAATTGCCACATTATTTATTACAAGATTTATTTGAGGTTTAGGATTTAGTGAATGATTTGTCCCAAATACAATGCTTTTAGTTTTTAAAATATTTAGGGCTAACTTAGTCCTTGCCACCCACTCTGAAACTAATTGCAGCTCATTGTTGAGTGTTGCAGTCATTTCAGTCGCTGTAGTAGCTGACGTGTGTTGAGTCATCCGCATACATAGACACACTGGCTTTACTCAAAGTCAGTGGCATGTCGTTAGTAAAGATTTAGATATACAAGAAAGATCAGGAAATTATATATTTTTTAAATACATATTTAACCCCTTGTTCTTAGGCACTAAACTACTTCCATACATGTTTTTAACTAGTACCGGGCTATCTTCATGAGGCTTGTTGAGGCTTGTGATCGTGGACTACAGGAAAAGGAGGGCCAAACAGGCCAACGATTAACATCGAGCGGGCAGGTTGTCGGCTGGGCAGACGTCGCTAGTCGCAGTCTGTCATCTGGAGAGAGAGGGGAGAAAGAGGTCAAGGCGTAGGGTAGTTCTGTGTGAGTGGGACCAGTGGACTCAATAGGCTGAGTGAATGAGTGGGACCAGTGGACTCAATAGGCTGAGTGAATGAGTGGGACCAGTGGACTCAATAGGCTGAGTGAATGAGTGGGACCAGTGGACTCAATAGGCTGAGTGAATGAGTGGGACCATTGGACTCAATAGGTTGAGTGAATGAGTGGGACCAGTGGACTCAATAGGTTGAGTGAATGAGTGGGGCCAGTGGACTCAATAGGCTGATTGATTGAGTAGCGGATGTCGTCAACGTTTTTTTCAAAGTGGTTGACAAAGTCGTCCGCAGAGAGGAAGGAAGGAGGAGGCGGGGGTGGAGGATTAAGGAGGATTAAGGAGGGAGGAGAAGGTGGAAAAGAGTTTCCTAGGTTTAGAGGCAGAAGCTTGACATTTAGATTGGTAGAATGTTGCTTTAGCAGTGGATACAGAGGAAGAGAAGGTAGAGAGGAGGGAGTGAAAGGATGATAGGTCCTCCAGAAGTTTAGTTTTCCTCCATTATCGCTCAGCTGCCTGCAGCCCTGTTCTGTAAGATCACAAACAGTCACTCAGCCACGGAGCAGGAGGGGAGGGCCGAGCCGGCCGGGAGAAAAGGGGACAGTGTGAATCATAGGATGTGTGAAGGGAGGAGAGTAGAGTCGAAGAGGCAGAATCAGGAGACATGAGGGAGAAGGATTTAGCAGAAGGCGATATTCCCCAGCCTGTGTCCAGGGTCCTTCTCCGTCTAGAATCTCCTCCCATGTCCATGAGTCCAGAACTCGCTGCTGCCCGATACTGCTTGGTCCTTTTTTGGTGGGTGGTTCTGTAACGAC
The DNA here is from genome assembly GCF_045679555.1 of Salvelinus alpinus. Classification (NCBI taxonomy): domain Eukaryota; kingdom Metazoa; phylum Chordata; class Actinopteri; order Salmoniformes; family Salmonidae; genus Salvelinus; species Salvelinus alpinus. The sequence continues at coordinate 2,728,980 of NC_092104.1, read as the reverse complement.
TTTCCTCTTCTTCTGACGAGGAGTAAGAGATGTCGGACCAATGTGCAGCGTGGTAAGTGTCCATTTTAATATATAAAACTGAACACTACAAAAATAACAACGTGAATGAACAAACAAAAATCAAAACAGCCCCGAATGGTACAAACACAGACACAGGAAACAACCACCCACAAAACACAAAGGAAAACAGGCT
>NC_092104.1:2655222-2728687 GCF_045679555.1 Salvelinus alpinus | reverse complement strand
ATTCGATATTCACAAATATTTACTGGCAAAACAAACAAGAGGAGGTTTTCATGGGAACATTCCTGGGAGCCTCCCGTCGAAACGTTCAGGGAACTAAAAAATAAATAAAACAACCCTTTTTTAAATTATTTTGTTTTAGCTTGGGTTAATGGACAGTGTCTTTCTGCTGGAGGGTACGAGATGGAGGGAGGGATGGAGGGAGGGATGAAGGGAGGGATGGAGGGAGGGGTGGATAGGTGCTGATAAGCCGGGTGTTGACTGTACCTCTCTCCCACTAGGCTAGGGCTCTGTGGAGTTGGTACCAGCATGCCCCTCATAGCATTAGGGTAGAGGAGTTGGGACATGTTGAGAGATGGCGAGCAGGCACCTCCATGTCTCCCGTCAGGGGTTTCCATCGGAGTGAATCGGACACACGGCTAATGTCAGCATCACTGAAACAACACGGGGTGAAATGTCAACGGAGGACACACACACACACACACACACACACACACACACACACACACACACACACACACACACACACACACACACACACACACACACACACACACCGTTATCGGTAACATTTCACATGGAAGTACTCTTTTAGTACCGGTTTATAAAGGGTACTTAAAGTGTCACACAGATATGGTTTTAATACAAATGGAGTAGAATATCCTCAAGGACTATGATCTTTTAGTTTTACTTGTAGTTTTATTGAGTCATTTGTGTTCTTGTTGGCTGACCAGCTGTGTACATTATAGTAGTAGGGTGGAGTTAACTAACAGCTGTGTACATTATAGTAGTAGGGTGGAGTTAGCTAACAGCTGTGTACATTATAGTAGTAGGGTGACGGTAGCTAACAGCTGTGTACATTATAGTAGTAGGTTTAAGTTAGCTAGGCTGCCATGTTCCAGTGGGCTGCCATGTTCCAGTGGGCTGCCATGTCCCAGTAGGCTGCCATGTTCCAGTGGGCTGCCATGTTCCAGTAGGCTGCCATGGTCCAGTGGGCTGCCATGTTCCAGTGGGCTGCCATGTTCCAGAAGGCTGCAATGTTCCAGTAGGCTGCCATGTTCCAGCGGGCTGCCATGTTCCAGTAGGCTGCAATGTTCCAGTAGGCTGCCATGTTCCAGAAGGCTGCCATGTCCCAGTAAGCTGCCATGTCCCAGCGGGCTGCCATGTTCAAGTAAGCTGCCATGTCCCAGTAAGCTGCCATGTTCCAGTAGGCTGCCATGTCCCAGTAAGCTGCCATGTTCCAGTAAGCTGCCATGTCCCAGCGGGCTGCCATGTTCCAGCGGGCTGCCATGTGCCAGCGGGCTGCCATGTTCCAGCGGGCTGCCATGTTCCAGTAAGCTGCCATGTTCCAGTAGGCTGCCATGTCCCAGTAAGCTGCCATGTTCCAGTAGGCTGCCATGTGCCAGTAAGCTGCCATGTTTCAGTAGGCTGCCATGTTCCAGTAGGCTGCCATGTCCCAGCAGGCTGCCATGTTCCAGCGGGCTGCCATGTCCCAGCGGGCTGCCATGTTCCAGTAGGCTGCCATGTTCCAGTGGGCTGCCATGTTCCAGTAGGCTGCCATGTCCCAGCGGGCTGCCATGTTCCAGCGGGCTGCCATGTTCCAGCTGGCTGCCATGTTCAAGTAGGCTGCCATGTCCCAGCAGGCTGCCATGTCCCAGTATGCTGCCATGTTCCAGCGGGCAGCCATGTCCCAGCGGGCTGCCATGTTCCAGCTGGCTGCCATGTTCCAGCGGGCTGCCATGTTCCAGAAGGCTGCCATGTTCCAGTAGGCTGCCATGTTCCAGTAGGCTGCCATGTTCCAGTAGGCTGCCATGTCCCAGAAGACTGCCATGTTCCAGTAGGATGCCATGTTCCAGTAGGCTGCCATGTTCCAGTAGGCTGCCATGTTCCAGTGGGCTGCCATGTCCCAGTAAGCTGCCATGTTCCAGTAGGCTGCCATGTTCCAGAAGGCTGCCATGTCCCAGTAGGCTGCCATGTTCCAGTAGGCTGCCATGTTCCAGCGGGCAGCCATGTCCCAGCGGGCTGCCATGTTCCAGCGGGCTGCCATGTCCCAGCGGGCTGCCATGTAAAAGGATGTCTTAAAACTTTCTCTAATGATCAGAAGAGTGTTCATCCGTCTGCGCTGGGCATGCCAAGTCCCGGCTCCACCATCTCCATGGCATTTATTAAACTGTCCCCCGTCATGTCTAACAAAGCCCTGGGACAATGCGGCTTCGGGCTCTCCAGCATTTTAATGTTCTTTTTTTTTTCTTCATGGATTCCATCGATGTTGTTAAATGAAAGAGAAACATCCCCTCCTTTTATGATGCAATTAGTGCTTTCAGAGGAAGCAGTGCAAAGGCTTCTGGGAAAGGAAGGTTTTGTTTTCCGCATTATCAACGGGGTCAGAGCTGTAGGCGGTCCCGGGAAGAGAAGACCCCTATGTTCCCCTGTAAACAGACCCAATCAACAACGCCAAACTACACCAACAGCTAATCGCACCAGCCAGTCGCCACATAATGGAATGTGCCAGGGCATCTGAGTGCACAGCATGCATCTCAAACATAGCTCCAAGAGCCGCTAACAACATGTATCTTAAACATGGCTCCTAAGAGCCACTAACAGCATGCATCTCAAACATGGCTACTGAGTCTTGTCGCTATACTTGGACAGTCATGTTGTTAGAACAATAGCTCCATGTCAAAATCAAAATCCAACTCTATTTGGCACATGCTTGGTAAACAACAGGTGTAGACTAACAGGGAAATGCTTGGTAAACAACAAGGTGTAGACTAACAGTGAAATGCTTGGTAAACAACAGGTGTAGACTAACAGTGAAATGCTTGGTAAACAACAGGTGTAGACTAACAGTGAAATGCTTGGTAAACCACAGGTGTAGACTAACAGTGAAATGCTTGGTAAACAACAGGTGTAGACTAACAGTGAAACGCTTACTAACGGGACTTTCCCAACAACGCAGAAAGAAAGATAGAAAAGGTAGGTATGTACATATAGGTAGGGGTACAGTAACTAGGCAACAGGATAGATAATAGACAGTAACAGCAGTATACTATAGGTAGGGGTAAAGGATAGATAATAGACAGTAACAGCAGTATACTGTAGGTAGGGGTAAAGGATAGATAATAGACAGTTACAGCAGTATACTGTAGGTAGGGATAAAGGATAGATAATAGACAGTAGCAGCAGTATACTGTAGGTAGGGGTAAAGGATAGATAATAGACAGTAACAGCAGTATACTGTAGGTAGGGGTAAAGGATAGATAATAGACAGTAACAGCAGTATACTGTAGGTAGGGGTAAAGTATAGATAATAGTGGTTACTATTGGTTAACTATTTAACTAACTATTTAGCAGTCTTATGGATTGGGGGGTAGAAGCTGTTCAGGGTCCTGTTGGTTCCAGACTTGCATCGGTACCACTTGCCCTGCTGTAGCAGAGAGAACAGTCTATGACTTGTGTGGCTGTAAAATAATAGTGAAGACATCAAAACTATGAAATAACACATGTAATCATGTAGTAACCAAAAAAGTGTTAAACAAGTCAAAATATATTTTATATTTGAGATTCTTCTAATAGCCACCCTTTGCCATGATGACAGCTTTGCACACTCTTGGCATTCTCTCAACCAGCATCACCTGGAAAGCATTTCCAACAGTCTTGGAGTTCCCACATATGCTGAGCACTTGTTGGCTGCTTTTCCTTCACTCTGCAGTCTGACTCATCCCAAACCATCTTAATTTGGTTAAGGTCGGGGGATTGTTTGAGGCCTGGTCATCTGATGCAGCACTCCATCACTCTCCTTCTTGGTCAAATAGCCCTTACACAGCCTGGAGGTGTGTTGGGTCATTGTCCTGTTGAAAAACAAATGATAGTCCCACTAAGTGCAAACCAGATGGGATGGCGTAATGTTTCAGAATGCTGTGGTAGCCATGCTGGTTAAGTGTGCCTTGAATTCTAAATAAATCACAGACAATGTCACCAGTAAAGCACCACACCTCCTCCTCCATTCTTTACGGTGGGAAATACACATGCGGAGATCATCCGTTCACCCACACCGCGTCTCACAAAGACATGGCGGTTGGAACCAAACATCTCCAATTTGCTCGTGTTTCTTGGCCCAAGAAAGTCTCTTCTTCTTATTCCTTTAGTAGTGGCTTCTTTGCAGCAATTCGACCATGAAGGCCTGATTCACACAGTCTCCTCTGAAAAGTTGATGTTGAGATGTGTCTGTTACTCTGTGAAGCATTTATTTGGGCTGCAATTTCTGAGGCTGGTAAACTCTAATGAACTTATTCTTTGCAGCAGAGGTATCTCTGGGTCTTCCTTTCCTGTGGCGGTCCTCATGAGAGCCAGTTTCATCATAGCGCTTGATGGTTTTTGCAACTGCTTTTGAAGAAACTTTCACAGTTCTTGAAATGTTCCGTATTGACTGACCTTCATGTCTTAAAGTAATGATGGACAAAACAGAGTTGCTTGTTCTAGGTCCCAAGAACCAAAGAGATCTTCTGTTGAATCTGACAATTAATCTTGATGGTTGTACATTCGTCTCAAATAAAACTTCGAAGGACCTCGGCGTTACTCTGGACCCTGATCTCTCTTTTGACGAACATATCAAGACTGTTTCAAGGCCATCTACGTAACATTGCAAAAATCAAAAACTTTCTGTCCTAAAATGATGTAGAAAAATGTATCCATGCTTTTGTCTCTTCTAGGTTAGACTACTGCAATGCTCTACTTTCCGGCTACCTGGATAAAGCACTAAATAAACTTCAATTAGTGCTAAATACGGCTGCTAGAATCCTGACTAGAACCAACATTTTTTATCATATTACTCCAGTGCTAGCCTCTCTACACTGGCTTCCTGTTAAAGGCTAGGGATGATTTCAAGGTTTTACTGCTAACCTACAAAGCATTACATGGGCTTGCTCCTACCTATTTTTCCGATTTGGTCTTGCCATACATACCTACATGTACGCTACGGTCACAAGACGCAGGCCTCCTTACTGTCCCTAGAATTTCTAACAGCTGCAGGCAGGGCTTTCTCCTATAGAGCTCAATTTTTATGGAAAGGTCTGCCTACCCATGTGAGAGAAGCAGACTCGGTCTCAACTTTTAAGTCTTTATTGAAGACTCATCTCTTCAGTAGGTCCTATGATTGAGTGTAGTCTGGCCCAGGGGTGTGAAGGTGAACGGAAAGGCACTGGAGCAACGAACCGCCCTTGCTGTCTCTGCCTGGCCGGTTGCCCTCTCTCCACTGGGATTCTCTGCCTCTAACCCTATTACAGGGGCTGAGTCACTGGCTTACTGGTGCTCTCCCATGCCGTCCCTAGGAGGGGTGCGTCACTTGAGTGGGTTGAGTCACTGACGTGATCTTCCTGTCTGGGTTGGCGCCCCCCCTTGGTTTGTGCCGTGGCGGAGATCTTTGTGGGCTATACTCGTCCTTGTCTCAGGATGGTAAGTTGGTGGTTGAAGGAATCCCTCTAGTGGTGTGGGGGCTGTGCTTTGGCAAAGCGGGTGGGGTTATATCGGATGGGGCCATAGTGTCTCCTGACCCCTCCTGTCTCAGCCTCCAGTATTTATGCTGCAGTAGTTTATGTGTCGGGGGGCTAGGGTCAGTCTGTTATATCTGGAGTATTTCTCCTGTCTTATCCGGTGTCCTGTGTGAATTTAAGTATGCTCTCTCTAATTCTCTCTTTCTCTCTCTCGGAGGACCTGAGCCCTAGGACCATGCCTCAGGACTACCTGGCCTGATGACTCCTTGCTGTCCCCAGTCCACCTGGTCGTGCTGCTGCTCCAGTTTCAACTGTTCTGCCTGCGGCTATGGAACCCTGACCTGTTCACCGGACGTGCTACCTGTCTCAGAGCTGCTGGTTTCAACTCTCTAGAGACCGCAGGAGCGGTAGAGATACTCTGAATGATCGGCTATGAAAAGCCAACTGACGTTTACTCCTGAGGTGCTGACCTGTTACACCCTCAACAACCACTGTGATTATTATTATTTGACCCTGCTGGTCATCTGTGAACATTTGAACATCTTGGCCATGTTCTGTTATAATCTCCACCCGGCACAGCCAGAAGAGGACTGGGCCACCCCTCATAGCCTGGTTCCTCTTTAGGTTTCTTCCTAGGTTCTGGCCTTTCTAGGGAGTTTTTCCTAGCCACTGTGACACCTGCATTGCTTGCTGTTTGGGGTTTTAGGCTGGGTTTCAGTACAGCACTTTGAGATATCAGCTGATGTAAGAAGGGCTATATAAATACATTTGATTTGATTTGATGGACTGTTGTCTCTCTTTGCTTATTTGAGCTGTTCTTGCCATAATATGGACTTGGTCTTTTACCAAATAGGGCTATCTTCTGTATACCACCCCTACCTTGTCACAACACAACTGATTGGCTCAAACGCATTAAGAAGGAAAGAAGTTCCACAAATTAACTTTTAAGAAGGCACACCTGTTAATTGAATTGCATTCCAGGTGACTACCTCATGAAGCTGGTTGAGAGAATGCCAAGAGTGTGCAAAGCTGTCATCAAGGGGGGCTATTTGAAGAATCTCAAATATAAAATATATTTTGATTTGTTTAACACTTTTTTGGTTACTACATGATTCCATATGTGTTATTTCATAGTTTTGATGTCTTCACTATTATTCTACAATGTAGAAAATAGTAAAAATAAAGAAGAACCCTGGATTGTGTAGGCGTGTCCAAACCTTTGACTGGTACTGTCTTTGGAAATTGATCAGCTGGCCTACAAAAGGGCGGTGGCCCACGAATCGGCAGTTGCCCATCCCTCGTTTACATACAAGAATCATGAAACCTCTAACACAAAACAATAATTTGACTGAAAATATTTTTGAGTGACCTAACTTGCTTACCACTTTTTACATGTGGTTTCTTCCTTCACAGACTCCATGAAATTATGACCTCTTCCTAAATATCTGGTCAAATGATTCATTTTGTGTATGGTTTCCTAGAAACAAGGGTCTCTCAAACCCCCCCCCCCCCTCCAATTTGGCTCACTTCCACCATTGTCCCCTAACCGTTCCTTCATTATTGTCCATAGCTATCCGCTAGTCTGAATTTATAATTTAATAATGGTAGAGAAAGGAGAGGAGGTGATTTTGGGGGACGCAGCTCTTTAAGAGAACAGAGGAGACTTCTATGACATCACAATGGACCGACCGCGTTCAAAAAGGGGGAAGTACAGAAGATTTCTCCCACATCTGTTGTTGACCTAAATGGGTGAGGTAAAGCCTGGCAGTAGCAGTGCCAGATGGGCCAGCGTCCACCCCACTCTAAGCTACAGATGCTAATGTGAAACGTTAGGAGGACTAACAACTGCAACGCTACACCCATTATGACACACGCAGAACCAACAAAACCGGTGATGTGGAAAGCATCCCTGTGTTTCATACCACTTGAAGCGCTGTCCAACTCTCTCTGCGGACCACGCACGGTGTTGTATCGTAGCTAAGGAGAACCATTAGCGATCGGACGGTCTGACTGAGCTCAGACTTTCACAACGGCACTTCACACACACACACACACACACACACCCTCACTGCACCAACTCAACAACCGGGTTGAATTGTAAAGACAAACATTTCCCTTTACTACCCATGTTGATGTAAACATGGGATTTGTTTCTAACTAATCATGTCTCCCAGGTGGAGGTAGTCATGATAATAAACAGAGTGCTGGAGAGTCTGGAGGCCATTTTGAAATGCAAACCTCATGCGTCTGGAACAGATCTGCACCACTGTTTTAGTCAGTCGGTCCTGGTCTGATGCCTCCTGTATCCACCTGTAGTCTGACTAACTAACAGGCAGCAGTTCGGCCACTCAGGAGCAGGAAACTGAGCGACGGAGAGAGAGAGGGGAAGGTTTGCACGGCAACACTATCGATCGGGAACAGCGGGCAGACACAGTCAGGGGGGGGGGGGGAGTTTAATGTACGCCCAAGTATCTCCGTTTTCGTTTTTTCGACAGTGCGTGCACCGACCACGACAACTCAGCACTCATCTGTGTGGAACTCAACAGCTCTGTACCGCGGCTCACTAGTGTCCCCCCCTGTGGTTTTATGGGAACTAAGTTTACCAAACGAGGGCATGTGTTCCATCTTAGGATGTGGCGTTGCACATGGACCAATCAGAAATGAGTACTAACCTCGGGACAGCGTTCTAAGGATTTGTGTTGGCGTGATCAACAGAGGAATCAGAGATGACCGTCCGCTACCACAGGAGATCTCTCTCTCTCCTACGTAAAGGTCACACAGGTCAAACCCTAACCTTAATCAGAGTAGAATGTGGATGATGCTTTATATCCACGTAGTTCAGAATCAGAGGTCAAGAGGTCAAGACGTGAAGAAGCAGGATATGCAAAAATGAAGGACTGTACTCATGACCTTCATGCCTCTATTTCCAGCGGACTCCACTTCATTGACGACAAGCTGCCACTCTTCCTCAATAATGGACGTACATTAATTACACCGTTTCTGATAGCGTAGTATTGACCCTCTGCTTCCTGCTAGATTCCCTCTCATGAATCCTTTCTAAACAACCAAGCCAGTCTGCTGGTTAAAACAGCCACTTCCACAGTCTCAATATGCTCAAAGTATTTACGACAAATGTAGCCAAGAAGACTTACTTTCAGTAATGAATACATTTTAGTTAAAAAAAAAAAACATGTTTTCAAGAAAATATCTTGATTTACGACCACCGTTATCACTTACGGCGTCATCGTCCACACTCTGCTATTACTGGAAGAGAACTGAGAAAAGTGAAGGAATTCAAGGCTAGTTCTCACTCTCCACTGCTTTAGTCAGCTCACAGCGGGTCCTTCTTCTTGTTGTCTCGGTAACACGTCAACAAGCAGCTGGTCCACATGGCAACAAAGTACTGTAACGTTGGCAACGCTCGACAGCGAGAGAGCCAGTAATCCTAGATCCGTCTGAAATGGCACCCTATTCCTCACATAGTGCACTACTTTTGACCAGATCCCTACGGTATATAGTGCACTATGTTTGACCAGATCCCTACGGTACATAGTGCACTACTTTTGACCAGATCCCTACGGTATATAGTGCACTACGTTTGACCAGATCCCTACGGTACATAGTGCACTACTTTTGACCAGATCCCTACGGTACATAGTGCACTACTTTTGACCAGATCCCTACGGTACATAGTGCACTACTTTTGACCAGATCCCTACGGTACATAGTGCACTACTTTTGACCAGATCCCTACGGTATATAGTGCACTACTTTTGACCAGATCCCTACGGTATATAGTGCACTACTTTTGACCAGATATAGTGCACTAGTTATGACCGGGGGCCCAATCCCTATATAGTGCAAAACTTAAGAGTACACTATATAGGGATTAAGGGGCCATTTGGGACGCAAGCACTACTATAGTTACTTCTCCCTCTAAAATAGTGATTCACTGCAGGCTGCATGCTGCTCTGGTCCATGAACATGGGATATTGGCTGAACTGTGTCAGAAATATTTAGAATTCTCTGCGGTGTTGACAAGCCTGCCAGGAGTAACCGGCCAAGTCCAGACCCATCGTACTTTATAGACTCGGCTATGATTAAGACCTTTATCATCTGAATTGTTCCAGAAACTGTTCAACAACAACCAGGACTTCGGTTCATGTCTGTCAAACATTATATAGTATTTACTTTTTTTTTTTTGTCCCCCCCCCCAAAAAAAGAAAATGGAGATAATTGTTGTCCCTCAATAGAGGGTGCCTGAAACAGGGTCTCTGTTGTGCCAGGGGATTGCTGTGTATACCCGCTGATCTGAAGCCTAACTCTGAGAGCCGTGCAAACATGGTTCTGTTACTAGGGCAATGTGTTATCCCACCATTCATTACTATTAATGGGCCTTCATAGAAAAAGCCAATCAATAAGGTCATTGATGTATTTTATTTGAAGTTTGACGTAGTTTATCACGACAAATCTGATCTGCTTAACTATAAATGGCCTTATTGAACTCTCTGATCTGTTCTATTCAACTATAATTGGCCTTGTCGAACTCTGATCTGCTCAAACATAAATGGCCTTATTAAACTCTCTGATCTAATCTGTTCAACTATAAATGACCTTGTTGAACTCTCTGATCTGCTCAACTATAAATGGCCTTGTTGAACTCTCTGATCTGCTCAACTATAAATTACCTTATTGAACTCTCTGATCGGATATGCTCAAATGTACATTGTCTTATTGAACTCTCTGATCTGCTCAACTATAAATGGCCTTGTTGAACTCTACGATCTGCTCAACTATAAATTACCTTATTGAACTCTATGATCTTCCCTGCTCAACTATAAATTGCCTTATTGAACACTCTTATATGATCAACTATAAATTGCCTCATTGAACTCTCTGATCTGCCCTGCTCAACTATAAATGGGCTTATTGAACTTGCTGATCTGATCTGCTAAACTATAAATGGCCTTGTTGAACTCTCTGATCTGCTCAACTATAAATGCTCTTATTGAATTCTCTGATCGGATCTGCTCAATTGTACATTGCCTTGTTGAACTGTCTGATCTGCTCAACTATAAATGGCCTTATTGAACTCTCCTTTATAGACATCCAAGTATTAATTCCTTCATTCATTTAACAGGAATCAATTATAAAAGTCCTTATTGAACTCTCTGATCTGATCTGCTCAACTATAAATGGCCTTGTTGAACTCTCTGATCTGCTCAGCTATAAATGGCCTTATTGAACTCTCATTTATAGACATCCACGTATTAATTCCTTCATTCATTTAACAGGAATCAATTATACAAGTCCTTATTGAACTCTCTGATCTGATCTGCTCAACTATAAATGGCCTTATTGAACTCTCTGATCAGATCTGCTCAAATATATATTGTCTTTATAGTCTCAACTATAAATGGCCTTATTGAACAGTATATACTTGCTCTGCTCAACTACAAATGGCCTTATTGAATTTGCCGATCTGCCATGCTCAACTATAAATGGCCTTGTTGAACTCTCTGATCTGTTCTATAAATAGACTATTAATAGATTGCAATCTGAGTTTTTACAAGTATGCAAATTGAAGGAAAGTAAATTATTGTTTTTCTTCTTCTGTCCTTTACAGAGGAACATCTCGGACTTCCTGTTAAACGAATGAATGAATGAATCGATACTTGAACCCGTGGATCATCGGTAAGTGCTTTAAATTCTATATGATATCGAGGCTAGACTGGTACCTGTTTCAAACAGCCTCCTTTGATGACTTTATAAAAAAATACATTGAATGTTATTTAACTAGGCAATTCAGTTAAAAACAAATTCTTATTTACAATGACGGCCTACCGGGGAACAGTGGGTTAACTGGTCTAGGAACAGTGGGTTAACTGGTCTAGGAACAGTGGGTTAACTGGTCTAGGAACAGTGGGTTAACTGCCTTGTTCAGGGGCAGAACGACAGATTTTTACCTTGTCAGCTCAGGGATTCGAACTTGCAACCTTTCGGTTACTAGTTCAACAGCTCTAACCGCTAGGCTACCCTGCCGCATGGATATCTAACTACCCCTAAATGAACTGCCTATGTCTGAGGGAGGACAGTTATTAACTCATTATCAAGGTATTTATTCTCCTTGGGAAAATGTCGTCCTGGACTTTTTCAACTGGACAATAAGTCTGTCATCTTTTATACTGTTATATATGAAAACATTAGCGATAGCTAAGATTTAGGAGGCTCTGTGGCTTTATAAATAACATTTAAGACGATATGGTTTCACCACCTCCCTCTACCTTTTTCCTGGAACGAAAAAGCAGCTCTTGGAGGTGGAAAGGGAGGGAGGGAGGGAGGGAGAGAGAGGGAGCTAGAGAGAGAGGGGAGGAGAAGGAGAGAGAGAGAGGAGAGAACGAGAGAGAGAGAGAGTTAGATGGAAGCCTGCTCGGACTTCTCTAAAGTATAATTAATTCCCGGAGGAGCGATGGGGTGCTCTAATTCTGAATGTCCATGTAAAACGCAGCGGAAAATTAAACATGAGTTTGGCTGTGTGGACAGCCCCCACAACCCCTTACCCCCACAACCCCTTACCCCCACAACCCCCACAACCCCTTACCCCCAAAACCCCTTACCCCCTTACCCCCACAACCCCTTACCCCCACAACCCCTTACCCCCACAACCCCTTACCCCCTTACCCCCACAACCCCTTACCCCCTTACCCCCACAACCCCTTACCCCCTTACCCCCACAACCCCTTACCCCCTTACCCCCACAACCCCTTACCCCCACAGCCCCCACAACCCCTTACCCCCACAACCCCTTACCCCCACAACCCCTTACCCTCACAGCCCCCACAACCCCTTACCCCCACAGCCCCCACAACCCCTTACCCCCTTACCCCCACAACCCCTTACCCCCACAGCCCCCACATCCCCCACAACCTCTTACCCCCGCAGCCCCCCACAACCCCTTACTCCCTTACCCCACAACCCCTTACCCCCTTACCCCCACAACCCCTTACCCCCACAGCCTCTTACCCCCACAGCCCCCACAACCACTTACCCCCGCAGCCCCCACAACCCCTTACCCCCACAACCCCTTACCCCCACAGCCCCCACATCCCCTTACCCCCACAACCACTTACCCACGCAGCCCCCACAACCCCTTACCCCCACAACCCCTTACCCCCACAGCCCCCACATCCCCTTACCCCCACAACCCCTTACCCCCACAGCCCCCACATCCCCCACAACCACTTACCTCCGCAGCCCCCACAACCCCTTACTCCCTTACCCCACAACCCCTTACCCCCTTAGCCCCACAACCCCTTACCCCCTTACCCCCACAACCCCTTACCCCCACAACCCCTTACCCCCTTACCCCCACAACCCCTTACCCCCTTACCCCCACAACCCCTTACCCCCTTACCCCCACAACCCCTTACCCTCACAGCCCCCACATCCCCCACAACCCCTTACCCCCACAGCCCCCACATCCCCCACAACCACTTACCTCCGCAGCCCCCACAACCCCTTACTCCCTTACCCCACAACCCCTTACCCCCTTAGCCCCACAACCCCTTACCCCCTTACCCCCACAACCCCTTACCCCCACAACCCCTTACCCCCTTACCCCCACAACCCCTTACCCCCTTACCCCCACAACCCCTTACCCCCTTACCCCCACAACCCCTTACCCCCTTACCCCCACAAATCAAATAAAATTTATGTATATAGCCCTTCGTACATCAGCTGATATCTCAAAGTGCTGTACAGAAACCCAGCCTAAAACCCCAAACAACAAGCAATGTAGGTGTAGAAGCACGGCGGCTAGGAAAAACTCCCTGGAAAGGCCAGAACCTAGGAAGAAACCTAGAAAGGAACCAGGCTATGAGGGGTGGCCAGTCCTCTTCTGGCTGTGCCGGGTGGAGATTATAACAGAACATGGCCAAGATGTTCAAACGTTCATAAATGACCAGCATGGTCAAATAATAATAATCACAGTAGTTGTCGAGGGTGCAGCACCCCAGGAGTAAATGTCAGTTGGCTTTTCATTAAGAGTATCTCTACCGCTCCTGCGGTCTCTAGAGAGTTGAAAACAGCAGGTCTGGGACAGGTAGCACGTCCGGTGAACAGGTCAGGGTTCCATAGCCGCAGGCAGAACAGTTGAAACTGGAGCAGCAGCACGGCCAGGTGGACTGGGGACAGCAAGGAGTCATCATGTCAGGTCGTCCTGAGGCATGGTCCTAGGGCTCAGGTCCTCCGAGAGAGAGAAAAAAAGAGAGAAAGAGAGAATTAGAGAGAGCATACTTAAATTCACACAGGACACCGGATAAGACAGGAGAAGTACTCCAGATATAACAAACTGACCCTAGCCCACCGACACATAAACTAAAGCAGCATAAATACTGGAGGCTGAGACAGGAGGGGTCAGGAGACACTGTGGCCCCATCCGATGATTCCCCCGGACAGGGCCAAACAGGAAGGATATAACCCCACCCACTTTGCCAATGCACAGCCCCCACACCACTAGAGGGATATCTTCAACCACCAACTTACCATCCTGAGACAAGGCCGAGTATAGCCCACAAAGATCTCCGCCACGGCACAAACCAAGGGGGGGGCTCCAACCCAGACAGGAAGATCACGTCAGTGACTCAACCCACTCAAGTGACGCACCCCTCCTAGGGACGGCATTAAAGAGCACCAATAAGCCAGTGACTCAGCCCCTGTAATAGGGTTAGAGGCAGAGAATCCCAGTGGAGAGAGGGCAACCGGCCAGGCAGAGACAGCAAGGGTGGTGTGTCGCTCCAGTGCCTTTCTGTTCACCTTCACACTCCTGGGCCAGACTACACTCAATCATAGGACCTACTGAAGAGATGAGTCTTCAATAAAGACTTAAAGGTTGAGACCGAGTCTGCGTCTCTCACATGGGTAGGCAGACCATTCCATAAAAATTGAGCTCTATAGGAGAAAGCCCTGCCTCCAGCTGTTTGCTTAGAAATTCTAGGGACAATTAGGAGGCCTGCGTCTTGTGACCGTAGCGTATGTGTAGTTATGTACGGCAGGACCAACTCGGAAAGATAGGTAGGAGCAAGCCCATGTAACGCTTTGTAGGTTAGCAGTGAAACCTTGAAATCATCCCTAGCCTTAACAGGAAGCCAGTGTAGGGAGGCTAGCACTGGAGTAATATGATCACATTTTTTGGTTCTAGTCAAGATTCTAGCAGCCGTATTTAGCACTAACTGAAGTTTATTTAGTGCTTTATCCGGGTAGCCGGAAAGTAGAGCATTGCAGTAGTCTAACCTAGAAGTAACAAAAGCATGGATTAATTTTTCTGCATCATTTTTGGACAGAAAATTTCTGATTTTTGCATTGTTACGTAGATGGAAAAAAGCTGTATGTTCGTCAAAAGAGAGATCAGGGTCCAGAGTAACGCCGAGGTCCTTCACAGTTTTATTTGAGACGACTTTACAACCATCAAGATTCATTGTCAGATTTAACAGAAGATCTCTTTGTTTCTTGGGACCTAGAACAAGCATCTCTGTTTTGTCCGAGTTTAAAAGTAGAACGTGTTTCCTTGTGTCTGAAACACAGGCTTCTAGCGAGGGCAATTTTGGGGTTTCACCATGTTTCATTGAAATGTACAGCTGTGTGTCATCCACATAGCAGTGAAAGTTAACATTATGTTTCCGAATGACATCCCCCAAGAGGTAAAATATATAGTGAAAACAATAGTGGTCCTAAAACGGAACCTTGAGGAACACCGAAATGTACAGTTGATTTGTCAGAGGACAAACCATTCACAGAGACAAACTGATATCTTTCCGACAGATAAGCTCTAAACCAGGCCAGAACTTGTCCGTGTAGACCAATGTGGGTTTCCAATCTCTCCAAAAGAATGTGGTGATCGATGGTGTCAAAGGCAGCACTAAGGTCTAGTAGCACGAGGACAGATGCAGAGCCTCGGTCTGACGCCATTAAAAGGTAATTTACCACCTTCACAAGTGCAGTCTCGGTGCTATGATGGGGTCTAAAACCAGACTGAAGCATTACCCCTTACCCCCACACCCCCTTACCCCCTTACCACACAACCCCTTACCCCACAACCCCTTACCCCCTTACCCCCACAACCCCTTACCCCCACAGCCCCCACATCCCCTTACCCCCTTAACCCCGCAGCCCCCACAGCCTCTTACCCCCACAACCCCCACAACCCCTTACCCCCACATCCCCCACAACCCCTTACCCCCACATCCCCCACAACCCCTTACCCCCGCAGCCCCCACAACCCTTAACTCCACAACCCCTTACCCCCACATCCCCCACAACCCCTTACCCCCACAGCCCCCACAACCCTTACCCCCACATCCCCCACAACCCCTTTACCCCCGCAGCCTCCAACACCCCTTTACCCCCACAGCCCCCAACACCCCTTTACCCCCACAGCCCCCAACACCCCCTTACCCCCGCAGCCCCCAACACCCCTTACCCCCGCAGCCCCCAACACCCCTTTACCCCCGCAGCCCCCAACACCCCTTTACCCCCGCAGCCCCCAACACCCCTTTACCCCCGCAGCCCCCAACACCCCTTTACCCCCGCAGCCCCCAACACCCCTTTACCCCCGCAGCCCCCAACACCCCTTTACCCCCGCAGCCCCAACACCCCTTTACCCCCGCAGCCCCCAACACCCCTTTACCCCCGCAGCCCCCAACACCCCTTTACCCTCGCAGCCCCCAACACCCCTTTACCCCCGCAGCCCCCAACACCCCTTTACCCTCGCAGCCCCCAACACCCCTTTACCCCCGCAGCCCCCAACACCCCTTTACCCTCGCAGCCCCCAACACCCCTTTACCCCCGCAGCCCCAACACCCCTTTACCCTCGCAGCCCCCAACACCCCTTTACCCTCGCAGCCCCCAACACCCCTTTTCCCCCGCAGCCCCCAACACCCCTTTACCCCCGCAGCCCCCAACACCCCTTTACCCTCGCAGCCCCCAACACCCCTTTACCCCCGCAGCCCCAACACCCCTTTACCCTCGCAGCCCCCAACACCCCTTTACCCTCGCAGCCCCCAACACCCCTTTTCCCCCGCAGCCCCCAACACCCCTTTACCCCCGCAGCCCCCAACACCCCTTTACCCCCAACACCCCTTTACCCCCAACACCCCTTTACCCCCGCAGCCCCCAACACCCCTTTACCCCCGCAGCCCCCAACACCCCTTTACCCTCGCAGCCCCCAACACCCCTTTACCCCCGCAGCCCCAACACCCCTTTACCCCCGCAGCCCCCAACACCCCTTTACCCTCGCAGCCCCCAACACCCCTTTACCCCCGCAGCCCCCAACACCCCTTTACCCCCACAGCCCCCAACACCCCTTTACCCCCGCAGCCCCCAACACCCCCTTTACCCCCGCAGCCCCCAACACCCCTTTACCCTCGCAGCCCCCAACACCCCTTTTCCCCCGCAGCCCCCAACACCCCTTTACCCCCAACACCCCTTTACCCTCGCAGCCCCCAACACCCCTTTTCCCCCGCAGCCCCCAACACCCCTTTACCCTCGCAGCCCCCAACACCCCTTTACCCCCGCAGCCCCAACACCCCTTTACCCTCGCAGCCCCCAACACCCCTTTTCCCCCGCAGCCCCCAACACCCCTTTACCCCCGCAGCCCCCAACACCCCTTTACCCCCAACACCCCTTTACCCCCAACACCCCTTTACCCCCGCAGCCCCCAACACCCCTTTACCCTCGCAGCCCCCAACACCCCTTTACCCCCGCAGCCCCCAACACCCCTTTACCCCCGCAGCCCCCAACACCCCTTTACCCTCGCAGCCCCCAACACCCCTTTACCCCCGCAGCCCCCAACACCCCTTTACCCCCGCAGCCCCCAACACCCCTTTACCCTCGCAGCCCCCAACACCCCTTTACCCCCGCAGCCCCAACACCCCTTTACCCTCGCAGCCCCCAACACCCCTTTACCCTCGCAGCCCCCAACACCCCTTTTCCCCCGCAGCCCCCAACACCCCTTTACCCCCGCAGCCCCCAACACCCCTTTACCCCCAACACCCCTTTACCCCCAACACCCCTTTACCCCAACACCCCTTTACCCCCAACACCCCTTTACCCCCGCAGCCCCCAACACCCCTTTACCCCCGCAGCCCCCAACACCCCTTTACCCTCGCAGCCCCCAACACCCCTTTACCCCCGCAGCCCCAACACCCCTTTACCCCCGCAGCCCCCAACACCCCTTTACCCTCGCAGCCCCCAACACCCCTTTACCCCCGCAGCCCCCAACACCCCTTTACCCCCACAGCCCCCAACACCCCTTTACCCCCGCAGCCCCCAACACCCCCTTTACCCCCGTAGCCCCCAACACCCCTTTACCCTCGCAGCCCCCAACACCCCTTTTCCCCCGCAGCCCCCAACACCCCTTTACCCCCGCAGCCCCAACACCCCTTTACCCTCGCAGCCCCCAACACCCCTTTACCCTCGCAGCCCCCAACACCCCTTTACCCCCGCAGCCCCAACACCCCTTTACCCTCGCATCCCCCAACACCCCTTTACCCTCGCAGCCCCCAACACCCCTTTTCCCCCGCAGCCCCCAACACCCCTTTACCCCCGCAGCCCCCAACACCCCTTTACCCCCAACACCCCTTTACCCCCAACACCCCTTTACCCCCGCAGCCCCCAACACCCCTTTACCCCCACAGCCCCAACACCCCTTTACCCTCGCAGCCCCCAACACCCCTTTACCCCCGCAGCCCCAACACCCCTTTACCCCCGCAGCCCCCAACACCCCTTTACCCTCGCAGCCCCCAACACCCCTTTACCCCCGCAGCCCCCAACACCCCTTTACCCCCACAGCCCCCAATACCCCTTTACCCCCGCAGCCCCCAACACCCCCTTTACCCCCGCAGCCCCCAACACCCCTTTACCCTCGCAGCCCCCAACACCCCTTTTCCCCCGCAGCCCCCAACACCCCTTTACCCCCGCAGCCCCAACACCCCTTTACCCTCGCAGCCCCCAACACCCCTTTTCCCCCGCAGCCCCCAACACCCCTTTACCCTCGCAGCCCCCAACACCCCTTTACCCCCGCAGCCCCCAACACCCTTTACCCCCACAGCCCCCAACACCCTTTACCCCCGCAGCCCCCAACACCCCTTTGCCCCCAACACCCCTTTACCCCCAAAACCCCTTTACCCCCGCAGCCCCCAACACCCCTTTACCCCCTTTACCCCCAACACCCCTTTACCCTCGCAGCCCCCAACACCCCTTTACCCCCGCAGCCCCAACACCCCTTTACCCCCGCAGCCCCCAACACCCCTTTACCCCCGCAGCCCCCAACACCCCTTTACCCCCGCAGCCCCCAACACCCCTTTACCCCCGCAGCCCCCAACACCCCTTTACCCCCGCAGCCCCCAACACCCCTTTACCCTCGCAGCCCCCAACACCCCTTTACCCCCGCAGCCCCAACACCCCTTTACCCCCGCAGCCCCCAACACCCCTTTACCCTCGCAGCCCCCAACACCCCTTTACCCCCGCAGCCCCCAACACCCCTTTACCCCCACAGCCCCCAACACCCCTTTACCCCCGCAGCCCCCAACACCCCCTTTACCCCCGCAGCCCCCAACACCCCTTTACCCTCGCAGCCCCCAACACCCCTTTTCCCCCGCAGCCCCCAACACCCCTTTACCCCCGCAGCCCCAACACCCCTTTACCCTCGCAGCCCCCAACACCCCTTTACCCTCGCAGCCCCCAACACCCCTTTACCCCCTTACCCCCACAACCCCTTACCCCCACAGCCTCTTACCCCCACAGCCCCCACAACCACTTACCCCCGCAGCCCCCACAACCCCTTACCCCCACAACCCCTTACCCCCACAGCCCCCACATCCCCTTACCCCCACAACCACTTACCCACGCAGCCCCCACAACCCCTTACCCCCACAACCCCTTACCCCCACAGCCCCCACATCCCCTTACCCCCACAACCCCTTACCCCCACAGCCCCCACATCCCCCACAACCACTTACCTCCGCAGCCCCCACAACCCCTTACTCCCTTACCCCACAACCCCTTACCCCCTTAGCCCCACAACCCCTTACCCCCTTACCCCCACAACCCCTTACCCCCACAACCCCTTACCCCCTTACCCCCACAACCCCTTACCCCCTTACCCCCACAACCCCTTACCCCCTTACCCCCACAACCCCTTACCCTCACAGCCCCCACATCCCCCACAACCCCTTACCCCCACAGCCCCCACATCCCCCACAACCACTTACCTCCGCAGCCCCCACAACCCCTTACTCCCTTACCCCACAACCCCTTACCCCCTTAGCCCCACAACCCCTTACCCCCTTACCCCCACAACCCCTTACCCCCACAACCCCTTACCCCCTTACCCCCACAACCCCTTACCCCCTTACCCCCACAACCCCTTACCCCCTTACCCCCACAACCCCTTACCCCCTTACCCCCACAAATCAAATAAAATTTATGTATATAGCCCTTCGTACATCAGCTGATATCTCAAAGTGCTGTACAGAAACCCAGCCTAAAACCCCAAACAGCAAGCAATGTAGGTGTAGAAGCACGGCGGCTAGGAAAAACTCCCTGGAAAGGCCAGAACCTAGGAAGAAACCTAGAAAGGAACCAGGCTATGAGGGGTGGCCAGTCCTCTTCTGGCTGTGCCGGGTGGAGATTATAACAGAACACGGCCAAGATGTTCAAACGTTCATAAATGACCAGCATGGTCAAATAATAATAATCACAGTAGTTGTCGAGGGTGCAGCACCCCAGGAGTAAATGTCAGTTGGCTTTTCATTAAGAGTATCTCTACCGCTCCTGCGGTCTCTAGAGAGTTGAAAACAGCAGGTCTGGGACAGGTAGCACGTCCGGTGAACAGGTCAGGGTTCCATAGCCGCAGGCAGAACAGTTGAAACTGGAGCAGCAGCACGGCCAGGTGGACTGGGGACAGCAAGGAGTCATCATGTCAGGTCGTCCTGAGGCATGGTCCTAGGGCTCAGGTCCTCCGAGAGAGAGAAAAAAAGAGAGAAAGAGAGAATTAGAGAGAGCATACTTAAATTCACACAGGACACCGGATAAGACAGGAGAAGTACTCCAGATATAACAAACTGACCCTAGCCCACCGACACATAAACTAAAGCAGCATAAATACTGGAGGCTGAGACAGGAGGGGTCAGGAGACACTGTGGCCCCATCCGATGATTCCCCCGGACAGGGCCAAACAGGAAGGATATAACCCCACCCACTTTGCCAATGCACAGCCCCCACACCACTAGAGGGATATCTTCAACCACCAACTTACCATCCTGAGACAAGGCCGAGTATAGCCCACAAAGATCTCCGCCACGGCACAAACCAAGGGGGGGGCTCCAACCCAGACAGGAAGATCACGTCAGTGACTCAACCCACTCAAGTGACGCACCCCTCCTAGGGACGGCATTAAAGAGCACCAATAAGCCAGTGACTCAGCCCCTGTAATAGGGTTAGAGGCAGAGAATCCCAGTGGAGAGAGGGCAACCGGCCAAGCAGAGACAGCAAGGGTGGTGTGTCGCTCCAGTGCCTTTCTGTTCACCTTCACACTCCTGGGCCAGACTACACTCAATCATAGGACCTACTGAAGAGATGAGTCTTCAATAAAGACTTAAAGGTTGAGACCGAGTCTGCGTCTCTCACATGGGTAGGCAGACCATTCCATAAAAATTGAGCTCTATAGGAGAAAGCCCTGCCTCCAGCTGTTTGCTTAGAAATTCTAGGGACAATTAGGAGGCCTGCGTCTTGTGACCGTAGCGTATGTGTAGTTATGTACGGCAGGACCAACTCGGAAAGATAGGTAGGAGCAAGCCCATGTAACGCTTTGTAGGTTAGCAGTGAAACCTTGAAATCATCCCTAGCCTTAACAGGAAGCCAGTGTAGGGAGGCTAGCACTGGAGTAATATGATCACATTTTTTGGTTCTAGTCAAGATTCTAGCAGCCGTATTTAGCACTAACTGAAGTTTATTTAGTGCTTTATCCGGGTAGCCGGAAAGTAGAGCATTGCAGTAGTCTAACCTAGAAGTAACAAAAGCATGGATTAATTTTTCTGCATCATTTTTGGACAGAAAATTTCTGATTTTTGCATTGTTACGTAGATGGAAAAAAGCTGTATGTTCGTCAAAAGAGAGATCAGGGTCCAGAGTAACGCCGAGGTCCTTCACAGTTTTATTTGAGACGACTTTACAACCATCAAGATTCATTGTCAGATTTAACAGAAGATCTCTTTGTTTCTTGGGACCTAGAACAAGCATCTCTGTTTTGTCCGAGTTTAAAAGTAGAACGTGTTTCCTTGTGTCTGAAACACAGGCTTCTAGCGAGGGCAATTTTGGGGTTTCACCATGTTTCATTGAAATGTACAGCTGTGTGTCATCCACATAGCAGTGAAAGTTAACATTATGTTTCCGAATGACATCCCCCAAGAGGTAAAATATATAGTGAAAACAATAGTGGTCCTAAAACGGAACCTTGAGGAACACCGAAATGTACAGTTGATTTGTCAGAGGACAAACCATTCACAGAGACAAACTGATATCTTTCCGACAGATAAGCTCTAAACCAGGCCAGAACTTGTCCGTGTAGACCAATGTGGGTTTCCAATCTCTCCAAAAGAATGTGGTGATCGATGGTGTCAAAGGCAGCACTAAGGTCTAGTAGCACGAGGACAGATGCAGAGCCTCGGTCTGACGCCATTAAAAGGTAATTTACCACCTTCACAAGTGCAGTCTCGGTGCTATGATGGGGTCTAAAACCAGACTGAAGCATTACCCCTTACCCCCACACCCCCTTACCCCCTTACCACACAACCCCTTACCCCACAACCCCTTACCCCCTTACCCCCACAACCCCTTACCCCCACAGCCCCCACATCCCCTTACCCCCTTAACCCCGCAGCCCCCACAGCCTCTTACCCCCACAACCCCCACAACCCCTTACCCCCACATCCCCCACAACCCCTTACCCCCACATCCCCCACAACCCCTTACCCCCGCAGCCCCCACAACCCTTAACTCCACAACCCCTTACCCCCACATCCCCCACAACCCCTTACCCCCACAGCCCCCACAACCCTTACCCCCACATCCCCCACAACCCCTTTACCCCCGCAGCCTCCAACACCCCTTTACCCCCACAGCCCCCAACACCCCTTTACCCCCACAGCCCCCAACACCCCCTTACCCCCGCAGCCCCCAACACCCCTTACCCCCGCAGCCCCCAACACCCCTTTACCCCCGCAGCCCCCAACACCCCTTTACCCCCGCAGCCCCCAACACCCCTTTACCCCCGCAGCCCCCAACACCCCTTTACCCCCGCAGCCCCCAACACCCCTTTACCCCCGCAGCCCCAACACCCCTTTACCCCCGCAGCCCCCAACACCCCTTTACCCCCGCAGCCCCCAACACCCCTTTACCCTCGCAGCCCCCAACACCCCTTTACCCCCGCAGCCCCCAACACCCCTTTACCCTCGCAGCCCCCAACACCCCTTTACCCCCGCAGCCCCCAACACCCCTTTACCCTCGCAGCCCCCAACACCCCTTTACCCCCGCAGCCCCAACACCCCTTTACCCTCGCAGCCCCCAACACCCCTTTACCCTCGCAGCCCCCAACACCCCTTTTCCCCCGCAGCCCCCAACACCCCTTTACCCCCGCAGCCCCCAACACCCCTTTACCCTCGCAGCCCCCAACACCCCTTTACCCCCGCAGCCCCAACACCCCTTTACCCTCGCAGCCCCCAACACCCCTTTACCCTCGCAGCCCCCAACACCCCTTTTCCCCCGCAGCCCCCAACACCCCTTTACCCCCGCAGCCCCCAACACCCCTTTACCCCCAACACCCCTTTACCCCCAACACCCCTTTACCCCCGCAGCCCCCAACACCCCTTTACCCCCGCAGCCCCCAACACCCCTTTACCCTCGCAGCCCCCAACACCCTTTTACCCCCGCAGCCCCAACACCCCTTTAACCCCGCAGCCCCCAACACCCCTTTACCCTCGCAGCCCCCAACACCCCTTTACCCCCGCAGCCCCCAACACCCCTTTACCTCCACAGCCCCCAACACCCCTTTACCCCCGCAGCCCCCAACACCCCCTTTACCCCCGCAGCCCCCAACACCCCTTTACCCTCGCAGCCCCCAACACCCCTTTTCCCCCGCAGCCCCCAACACCCCTTTACCCCCAACACCCCTTTACCCTCGCAGCCCCCAACACCCCTTTTCCCCCGCAGCCCCCAACACCCCTTTACCCTCGCAGCCCCCAACACCCCTTTACCCCCGCAGCCCCAACACCCCTTTACCCTCGCAGCCCCCAACACCCCTTTTCCCCCGCAGCCCCCAACACCCCTTTACCCCCGCAGCCCCCAACACCCCTTTACCCCCAACACCCCTTTACCCCCAACACCCCTTTACGCCCGCAGCCCCCAACACCCCTTTACCCTCGCAGCCCCCAACACCC
Organism: Salvelinus alpinus; assembly: GCF_045679555.1. Classification (NCBI taxonomy): domain Eukaryota; kingdom Metazoa; phylum Chordata; class Actinopteri; order Salmoniformes; family Salmonidae; genus Salvelinus; species Salvelinus alpinus. The sequence goes on along the minus strand of NC_092104.1, from coordinate 2,704,707 downwards.
CTTTACCCCCGCAGCCCCCAACACCCCTTTACCCCCGCAGCCCCCAACACCCCTTTACCCTCGCAGCCCCCAACACCCCTTTACCCCCGCAGCCCCCAACACCCCTTTACCCCCGCAGCCCCCAACACCCCTTTACCCTCGCAGCCCCCAACACCCCTTTACCCCCGCAGCCCCAACACCCCTTTACCCTCGCAGCCCCCAACACCCCTTTACCCTCGCAGCCCCCAACACCCCTTTTCCCCCGCAGCCCCCAACACCCCTTTACCCCCGCAGCCCCCAACACCCCTTTACCCCCAACACCCCTTTACCCCCAACACCCCTTTACCCCCAACACCCCTTTACCCCCAACACCCCTTTACCCCCGCAGCCCCCAACACCCCTTTACCCCCGCAGCCCCCAACACCCCTTTACCCTCGCAGCCCCCAACACCCCTTTACCCCCGCAGCCCCAACACCCCTTTACCCCCGCAGCCCCCAACACCCCTTTACCCTCGCAGCCCCCAACACCCCTTTACCCCCGCAGCCCCCAACACCCCTTTACCCCCACAGCCCCCAACACCCCTTTACCCCCGCAGCCCCCAACACCCCCTTTACCCCCGCAGCCCCCAACACCCCTTTACCCTCGCAGCCCCCAACACCCCTTTTCCCCCGCAGCCCCCAACACCCCTTTACCCCCGCAGCCCCAACACCCCTTTACCCTCGCAGCCCCCAACACCCCTTTACCCTCGCAGCCCCCAACACCCCTTTACCCCCGCAGCCCCAACACCCCTTTACCCTCGCAGCCCCCAACACCCCTTTACCCTCGCAGCCCCCAACACCCCTTTTCCCCCGCAGCCCCCAACACCCCTTTACCCCCGCAGCCCCCAACACCCCTTTACCCCCAACACCCCTTTACCCCCAACACCCCTTTACCCCCGCAGCCCCCAACACCCCTTTACCCCCACAGCCCCAACACCCCTTTACCCTCGCAGCCCCCAACACCCCTTTACCCCCGCAGCCCCAACACCCCTTTACCCCCGCAGCCCCCAACACCCCTTTACCCTCGCAGCCCCCAACACCCCTTTACCCCCGCAGCCCCCAACACCCCTTTACCCCCACAGCCCCCAATACCCCTTTACCCCCGCAGCCCCCAACACCCCCTTTACCCCCGCAGCCCCCAACACCCCTTTACCCTCGCAGCCCCCAACACCCCTTTTCCCCCGCAGCCCCCAACACCCCTTTACCCCCGCAGCCCCAACACCCCTTTACCCTCGCAGCCCCCAACACCCCTTTTCCCCCGCAGCCCCCAACACCCCTTTACCCTCGCAGCCCCCAACACCCCTTTACCCCCGCAGCCCCCAACACCCTTTACCCCCACAGCCCCCAACACCCTTTACCCCCGCAGCCCCCAACACCCCTTTGCCCCAAACACCCCTTTACCCCCAAAACCCCTTTACCCCCGCAGCCCCCAACACCCCTTTACCCCCTTTACCCCCAACACCCCTTTACCCTCGCAGCCCCCAACACCCCTTTACCCCCGCAGCCCCAACACCCCTTTACCCCCGCAGCCCCCAACACCCCTTTACCCTCGCAGCCCCCAACACCCCTTTACCCCCGCAGCCCCCAACACCCCTTTACCCCCGCAGCCCCCAACACCCCTTTACCCCCGCAGCCCCCAACACCCCTTTACCCTCGCAGCCCCCAACACCCCTTTACCCCCGCAGCCCCAACACCCCTTTACCCCCGCAGCCCCCAACACCCCTTTACCCTCGCAGCCCCCAACACCCCTTTACCCCCGCAGCCCCCAACACCCCTTTACCCCCACAGCCCCCAACACCCCTTTACCCCCGCAGCCCCCAACACCCCCTTTACCCCCGCAGCCCCCAACACCCCTTTACCCTCGCAGCCCCCAACACCCCTTTTCCCCCGCAGCCCCCAACACCCCTTTACCCCCGCAGCCCCAACACCCCTTTACCCTCGCAGCCCCCAACACCCCTTTACCCTCGCAGCCCCCAACACCCCTTTACCCCCGCAGCCCCAACACCCCTTTACCCTCGCAGCCCCCAACACCCCTTTACCCTCGCAGCCCCCAACACCCCTTTTCCCCCGCAGCCCCCAACACCCCTTTACCCCCGCAGCCCCCAACACCCCTTTACCCCCAACACCCCCAACACCCCTTTACCCCCAACACCCCTTTACCCCCGCAGCCCCCAACACCCCTTTACCCCCACAGCCCCAACACCCCTTTACCCTCGCAGCCCCCAACACCCCTTTTCCCCCGCAGCCCCCAACACCCCTTTACCCCCGCAGCCCCAACACCCCTTTACCCTCGCAGCCCCCAACACCCCTTTTCCCCCGCAGCCCCCAACACCCCTTTACCCTCGCAGCCCCCAACACCCCTTTACCCCCGCAGCCCCCAACACCCTTTACCCCCACAGCCCCCAACACCCTTTACCCCCGCAGCCCCCAACACCCCTTTGCCCCAAACACCCCTTTACCCCCAAAACCCCTTTACCCCCGCAGCCCCCAACACCCCTTTACCCCCTTTACCCCCAACACCCCTTTACCCTCGCAGCCCCCAACACCCCTTTACCCCCGCAGCCCCAACACCCCTTTACCCCCGCAGCCCCCAACACCCCTTTACCCTCGCAGCCCCCAACACCCCTTTACCCCCGCAGCCCCCAACACCCCTTTACCCCCGCAGCCCCCAACACCCCTTTACCCCCGCAGCCCCCAACACCCCTTTACCCTCGCAGCCCCCAACACCCCTTTACCCCCGCAGCCCCAACACCCCTTTACCCCCGCAGCCCCCAACACCCCTTTACCCTCGCAGCCCCCAACACCCCTTTACCCCCGCAGCCCCCAACACCCCTTTACCCCCACAGCCCCCAACACCCCTTTACCCCCGCAGCCCCCAACACCCCCTTTACCCCCGCAGCCCCCAACACCCCTTTACCCTCGCAGCCCCCAACACCCCTTTTCCCCCGCAGCCCCCAACACCCCTTTACCCCCGCAGCCCCAACACCCCTTTACCCTCGCAGACCCCAACACCCCTTTACCCTCGCAGCCCCCAACACCCCTTTACCCCCGCAGCCCCAACACCCCTTTACCCTCGCAGCCCCCAACACCCCTTTACCCTCGCAGCCCCCAACACCCCTTTTCCCCCGCAGCCCCCAACACCCCTTTACCCCCGCAGCCCCCAACACCCCTTTACCCCCAACACCCCCAACACCCCTTTACCCCCAACACCCCTTTACCCCCGCAGCCCCCAACACCCCTTTACCCCCACAGCCCCAACACCCCTTTACCCTCGCAGCCCCCAACACCCCTTTACCCCCGCAGCCCCAACACCCCTTTACCCCCGCAGCCCCCAACACCCCTTTACCCTCGCAGCCCCCAACACCCCTTTACCCCCGCAGCCCCCAACACCCCTTTACCCCCACAGCCCCCAATACCCCTTTACCCCCGCAGCCCCCAACACCCCCTTTACCCCCGCAGCCCCCAACACCCCTTTACCCTCGCAGCCCCCAACACCCCTTTTCCCCCGCAGCCCCCAACACCCCTTTACCCCCGCAGCCCCAACACCCCTTTACCCTCGCAGCCCCCAACACCCCTTTTCCCCCGCAGCCCCCAACACCCCTTTACCCTCGCAGCCCCCAACACCCCTTTACCCCCGCAGCCCCCAACACCCTTTACCCCCACAGCCCCCAACACCCTTTACCCCCGCAGCCCCCAACACCCCTTTGCCCCCAACACCCCTTTACCCCCAAAACCCCTTTACCCCCGCAGCCCCCAACACCCCTTTACCCCCTTTACCCCCAACACCCCTTTACCCTCGCAGCCCCCAACACCCCTTTACCCCCGCAGCCCCAACACCCCTTTACCCCCGCAGCCCCCAACACCCCTTTACCCTCGCAGCCCCCAACACCCCTTTACCCCCGCAGCCCCCAACACCCCTTTACCCCCACAGCCCCCAACACCCCTTTACCCCCGCAGCCCCCAACACCCCCTTTACCCCCGCAGCCCCCAACACCCCTTTACCCTCGCAGCCCCCAACACCCCTTTTCCCCCGCAGCCCCCAACACCCCTTTACCCCCGCAGCCCCAACACCCCTTTACCCTCGCAGCCCCCAACACCCCTTTTCCCCCGCAGCCCCCAACACCCCTTTACCCTCGCAGCCCCCAACACCCCTTTACCCTCGCAGCCCCCAACACCCCTTTTCCCCCGCAGCCCCCAACACCCCTTTACCCCCGCAGCCCCCAACACCCCTTTACCCCCAACACCCCTTTACCCCCAACACCCCTTTACCCCCGCAGCCCCCAACACCCCTTTACCCCCGCAGCCCCCAACACCCCTTTACCCTCGCAGCCCCCAACACCCCTTTACCCCCGCAGCCCCAACACCCCTTTACCCCCGCAGCCCCCAACACCCGTTTACCCTCGCAGCCCCCAACACCCCCTTTACCCCCGCAGCCCCCAACACCCCTTTACCCTCGCAGCCCCAACACCCCTTTACCCCCGCAGCCCCAACACCCCTTTACCCCCGCAGCCCCCAACACCCCTTTACCCTCGCAGCCCCCAACACCCCTTTACCCCCGCAGCCCCCAACACCCCTTTACCCCCACAGCCCCCAACACCCCTTTACCCCCGCAGCCCCCAACACCCCCTTTACCCCCGCAGCCCCCAACACCCCTTTACCCTCGCAGCCCCCAACACCCCTTTTCCCCCGCAGCCCCCAACACCCCTTTACCCCCGCAGCCCCAACACCCCTTTACCCTCGCAGCCCCCAACACCCCTTTTCCCCCGCAGCCCCCAACACCCCTTTACCCTCGCAGCCCCCAACACCCCTTTACCCTCGCAGCCCCCAACACCCCTTTTCCCCCGCAGCCCCCAACACCCCTTTACCCCCGCAGCCCCCAACACCCCTTTACCCCCAACACCCCTTTACCCCCAACACCCCTTTACCCCCGCAGCCCCCAACACCCCTTTACCCCCGCAGCCCCCAACACCCCTTTACCCTCGCAGCCCCCAACACCCCTTTACCCCCGCAGCCCCAACACTCCTTTACCCCCGCAGCCCCCAACACCCGTTTACCCTCGCAGCCCCCAACACCCCCTTTACCCCCGCAGCCCCCAACACCCCTTTACCCTCGCAGCCCCCAACACCCCTTTTCCCCCGCAGCCCCCAACACCCCTTTACCCCCGCAGCCCCAACACCCCTTTACCCTCGCAGCCCCCAACACCCCTTTTCCCCCGCAGCCCCCAACACCCCTTTACCCTCGCAGCCCCCAACACCCCTTTACCCTCGCAGCCCCCAACACCCCTTTTCCCCCGCAGCCCCCAACACCCCTTTACCCCCGCAGCCCCCAACACCCCTTTACCCCCAACACCCCTTTACCCCCAACACCCCTTTACCCCCGCAGCCCCCAACACCCCTTTACCCCCGCAGCCCCCAACACCCCTTTACCCTCGCAGCCCCCAACACCCCTTTACCCCCGCAGCCCCAACACCCCTTTACCCCCGCAGCCCCCAACACCCGTTTACCCTCGCAGCCCCCAACACCCCTTTACCCCCGCAGCCCCCAACACCCCTTTACCCCCACAGCCCCCAACACCCCTTTACCCCCGCAGCCCCCAACACCCCCTTTACCCCCGCAGCCCCCAACACCCCTTTACCCTCGCAGCCCCCAACACCCCTTTTCCCCCGCAGCCCCCAACACCCCTTTACCCCCGCAGCCCCAACACCCCTTTACCCTCGCAGCCCCCAACACCCCTTTTCCCCCGCAGCCCCCAACACCCCTTTACCCTCGCAGCCCCCAACACCCCTTTACCCCCGCAGCCCCCAACACCCTTTACCCCCTCAGCCCCCAACACCCTTTACCCCCGCAGCCCCCGCAGCCCCCAACACCCCTTTACCCCCGCAGCCCCCAACACCCTTTACCCCCACAGCCCCCAACACCCTTTACCCCCGCAGCCCCCAACACCCCTTTACCCCCAACACCCCTTTACCCCCGCAGCCCCCAACACCCCTTACCCAGATGGCTTTGCTACTGATCTATTGGGTGGAAGGTTTACATTCACACATAATGCAGATTACTGGAAGAGTTTCCTAGGTGACAGAGTTTGAATACACTCTAAAAGTGTTAAACACAGTAAAACAGGGAAAGTAAATAGTGAAAGGTGAGACATGCTGATGCCTGGACAGCCTCTCTCTCTCTCTCTGGGCAGCTACATACCACACAGTGGAAACTTTAGACATTTCTGAGACACTTAACCTTTGAACAAGGGTGAAAGTCTTCCTCTCCAGACTTTCTGATCTAAAATGGTCTGTTATGGCAAAGCCTTCCTCTCCAGACTCGCTGTAGAAGAAAAAAAACACCCAAACATTGTCTTTCTTTCATGTTGGTCAGACAGGCTGACTGAGCAGGAAGCAGGTGGGTGGAAATCTACTGATTGGTCAGACCGGCTGACCGAGCAGGAAGCAGGTGGGTGGAAATCTACTGATTGGTCAGACCGGCTGACCGAGCAGGAAGCAGGTGGGTGGAAATCTACTGATTGGTCACACAGGCTGACCGAGCAGGAAGCAGGTAGGTGGAAATCTACTGATTGGTCAGACAGACTGACCGAGCAGGAAGCAGGTGGGTGGAAATCTACTGATTGGTCAGACAGACTGACCGAGCAGGAAGCAGGTGGGTGGAAATCTACTGATTGGTCACACAGGCTGACCGAGCAGGAAGCAGGTGGGTGGAAATCTACTGATTGGTCAGACCGGCTGACCGAGCAGGAAGCAGGTGGGTGGAAATCTACTGATTGGTCAGACAGGCTGACCGAGCAGGAAGCAGGTGGGTGGAAATCTACTGATTGGTCAGACAGGCTGACCGAGCAGGAAGCAGGTGGGTGGAAATCTACTGATTGGTCAGACAGGCTGACCGAGCAGGAAGCAGGTGGGTGGAAATCTACTGATTGGTCAGACAGGCTGACCGAGCAGGAAGAAGGTGGGTGGAAATCTACTGATTGGTCAGACCGGCTGACCGATCAGCCTGAATGCCAAGCGGCACATCTGGAGGGAAACCTGGCACCATCCCTACGGTAAAGCGTGGTGGTGGCAGCATCCCTACGGTGAAGCGTGGTGGTGGCACCATCCCTACGGTGAAGCATGGTGGTGGCAGCATCCCTACGGTGAAGCGTGGTGGTGGCACCATCCCTACGGTGAAGCATGGTGGTGGCAGCATCCCTACGGTGAAGCATGGTGGTGGCAGCATCCCTACGGTGAAGCGTGGTGGTGGCAGCATCCCTACGGTGAAGCGTGGTGGTGGCAGCATCCCTACGGTGAAGCATGGTGGTGGCAGCATCCCTACGGTGAAGCATGGTGGTGGCAGCATCCCTACGGTGAAGCATGGTGGTGGCAGCATCCCTACGGTGAAGCATGGTGGCGGCAGCATCCCTACGGTGAAGCATGGTGGTGGCAGCATCCCTACGGTGAAGCATGGTGGTGGCAGCATCCCTACGGTGAAGCATGGTGGTGGCAGCATCATGCTGTGGGGATGTTTTTCAGCGGCAGGAACTGGAATAGTAGTCTTCTTTTTTATCCTCATCAGAGTATCAGACATTAACTCATGTTTTACAAAACTTCAACAAAAGTCTATTTACGTGCGATGACCTTCAGAACATTTTCCACATTAATAAACACATTTAATAACATACATATTTAAATATGTTTGAGGAATTTGAACAATATTGAGGAGAAATGTAGCATTGCTACACCCAACCAACAGGCATCAGACAACCATCTTGTGTGAGAGTAGTGGGTTGACAAACAGCTACATGTGATATCAAACATTCTGATTCCATGTGATATCAAACATTCTGATTCCATGTGATATCAAACCTTCTGATTCCATGTGATAACAAACATTCTGATTCCATGTGATATCAAACATTGTGATTCCATGTGATAACAAACATTCTGATTCCATGTGATATCAAACATTCTGATTCCATGTGATATCAAACATTCAGATTCCATGTGATATCAAACATTCTGATTCCATGTGATAACAAACATTCTGATTCCATGTGATATCAAACATTCTGATTCCATGTGATAACAAACATTCTGATTCCATGTGATAACAAACATTCTGATTCCATGTGATATCAAACATTCTGATTCCATGTGATAACAAACATTCTGATTCCATGTGATAACAAACATTCTGATTCCATGTGATAACAAACATTCTGATTCCATGTGATAACAAACATTCTGATTCCATGTGATATCAAACATTCTGATTCCATGTGATAACAAACATTCTGATTCCATGTGATATCAAACATTCTGATTCCATGTGATAACAAACATTCTGATTCCATGTGATAACAAACATTCTGATTCCATGTGATAACAAACATTCTGATTCCATGTGATATCAAACATTCTGATTCCATGTGATAACAAACATTCTGATTCCATGTGATAACAAACATTCTGATTCCATGTGATATCAAACATTCTGATTCCATGTGATAACAAACATTTTGATTCCATGTGATATCAAACATTCTGATTCCATGTGATATCAAACATTCTGATTCCATGTGATATCAAACATTCTGATTCCATGTGATATCAAACATTCAGATTCCATGTGATGTCAAACATTCGGATTCCATGTGATGTCAAACATTCTGATTCCATGTGATATCAAACATTCTGATTCCATGTGATAACAAACATTCTGATTCCATGTGATATCAAACATTCTGATTCCATGTGATAACAAACATTCTGATTCCATGTGATAACAAACATTCTGATTCCATGTGATATCAAACATTCTGATTCCATGTGATAACAAACATTCTGATTCCATGTGATAACAAACATTCTGATTCCATGTGATAACAAACATTCTGATTCCATGTGATAACAAACATTCTGATTCCATGTGATATCAAACATTCTGATTCCATGTGATAACAAACATTCTGATTCCATGTGATATCAAACATTCTGATTCCATGTGATATCAAACATTCTGATTCCATGTGATATCAAACATTCTGATTCCATGTGATAACAAACATTCTGATTCCATGTGATATCAAACATTCTGATTCCATGTGATATCAAACATTCTGATTCCATGTGATAACAAACATTCTGATTCCATGTGATACAAACATTCTGATTCCATGTGATATCAAACATTCTGATTCCATGTGATATCAAACATTCTGATTCCATGTGATAACAAACATTCTGATTCCATGTCATATCAAACATTCTGATTCCATGTGATATCAAACATTCTGATTCCATGTGATATCAAACATTCTGATTCCATGTGATATCAAACATTCTGATTCCATGTGATATCAAACATTCAGATTCCATGTGATGTCAAACATTCGGATTCCATGTGATGTCAAACATTCTGATTCCATGTGATATCAAACATTCTGATTCCATGTGATAACAAACATTCTGATTCCATGTGATATCAAACATTCTGATTCCATGTGATAACAAACATTCTGATTCCATGTGATAACAAACATTCTGATTCCATGTGATAACAAACATTCTGATTCCATGTGATAACAAACATTCTGATTCCATGTGATAACAAACATTCTGATTCCATGTGATATCAAACATTCTGATTCCATGTGATATCAAACATTCTGATTCCATGTGATATCAAACATTCTGATTCCATGTGATAACAAACATTCTGATTCCATGTGATATCAAACATTCTGATTCCATGTGATATCAAACATTCTGATTCCATGTGATAACAAACATTCTGATTCCATGTGATATCAAACATTCTGATTCCATGTGATATCAAACATTCTGATTCCATGTGATATCAAACATTCTGATTCCATGTGATATCAAACATTCTGATTCCATGTGATATCAAACATTCTGATTCCATGTGATAACAAACATTCTGATTCCATGTGATATCAAACATTCTGATTCCATGTGATATCAAACATTCTGATTCCATGTGATATCAAACATTCAGATTCCATGTGATGTCAAACATTCTGATTCCATGTGATGTCAAACATTCTGATTCCATGTGATATCAAACATTCTGATTCCATGTGATAACAAACATTCTGATTCCATGTCATATCAAACATTCTGATTCCATGTGATAACAAACATTCTGATTCCATGTGATAACAAACATTCTGATTCCATGTGATATCAAACATTCTGATTCCATGTGATAACAAACATTCTGATTCCATGTGATAACAAACATTCTGATTCCATGTGATAACAAACATTCTGATTCCATGTGATAACAAACATTCTGATTCCATGTGATATCAAACATTCTGATTCCATGTGATAACAAACATTCTGATTCCATGTGATATCAAACATTCTGATTCCATGTGATATCAAACATTCTGATTCCATGTGATATCAAACATTCTGATTCCATGTGATAACAAACATTCTGATTCCATGTGATATCAAACATTCTGATTCCATGTGATATCAAACATTCTGATTCCATGTGATAACAAACATTCTGATTCCATGTGATACAAACATTCTGATTCCATGTGATATCAAACATTCTGATTCCATGTGATATCAAACATTCTGATTCCATGTGATAACAAACATTCTGATTCCATGTCATATCAAACATTCTGATTCCATGTGATATCAAACATTCTGATTCCATGTGATATCAAACATTCTGATTCCATGTGATATCAAACATTCTGATTCCATGTGATATCAAACATTCAGATTCCATGTGATGTCAAACATTCGGATTCCATGTGATGTCAAACATTCTGATTCCATGTGATATCAAACATTCTGATTCCATGTGATAACAAACATTCTGATTCCATGTGATATCAAACATTCTGATTCCATGTGATAACAAACATTCTGATTCCATGTGATAACAAACATTCTGATTCCATGTGATAACAAACATTCTGATTCCATGTGATAACAAACATTCTGATTCCATGTGATAACAAACATTCTGATTCCATGTGATATCAAACATTCTGATTCCATGTGATATCAAACATTCTGATTCCATGTGATATCAAACATTCTGATTCCATGTGATAACAAACATTCTGATTCCATGTGATATCAAACATTCTGATTCCATGTGATATCAAACATTCTGATTCCATGTGATAACAAAAATTCTGATTCCATGTGATATCAAACATTCTGATTCCATGTGATATCAAACATTCTGATTCCATGTGATATCAAACATTCTGATTCCATGTGATATCAAACATTCTGATTCCATGTGATATCAAACATTCTGATTCCATGTGATAACAAACATTCTGATTCCATGTGATATCAAACATTCTGATTCCATGTGATATCAAACATTCTGATTCCATGTGATATCAAACATTCTGATTCCATGTGATATCAAACATTCTGATTCCATGTGATATCAAACATTCAGATTCCATGTGATGTCAAACATTCGGATTCCATGTGATGTCAAACATTCTGATTCCATGTGATATCAAACATTCTGATTCCATGTGATAACAAACATTCTGATTCCATGTGATATCAAACATTCTGATTCCATGTGATAACAAACATTCTGATTCCATGTGATAACAAACATTCTGATTCCATGTGATAACAAACATTCTGATTCCATGTGATAACAAACATTCTGATTCCATGTGATAACAAACATTCTGATTCCATGTGATATCAAACATTCTGATTCCATGTGATATCAAACATTCTGATTCCATGTGATATCAAACATTCGGATTCCATGTGATATCAAACATTCGGATTCCATGTGATGTCAAACATTCGGATTCCATGTGATGTCAAACATTCTGATTCCATGTGATATCAAACATTCTGATTCCATGTGATAACAAACATTCTGATTCCATGTGATATCAAACATTCTGATTCCATGTGATAACAAACATTCTGATTCCATGTGATAACAAACATTCTGATTCCATGTGATAACAAACATTCTGATTCCATGGGGGTGTTGGGGGCTGCGGGGGTAAAGGGGTGTTGGGGGCTGCGGGGGTAAAGGGGTGTTGGGGCTGCGGGGGTAAAGGGGTGTTGGGGGCTGCGAGGGTAAAGGGGTGTTGGGGGTAAATTCACACAGGACACCGGATAAGACAGGAGAAGTACTCCAGATATAACAAACTGACCCTAGCCCACCGACACATAAACTAAAGCAGCATAAATACTGGAGGCTGAGACAGGAGGGGTCAGGAGACACTGTGGCCCCATCCGATGATTCCCCCGGACAGGGCCAAACAGGAAGGATATAACCCCACCCACTTTGCCAATGCACAGCCCCCACACCACTAGAGGGATATCTTCAACCACCAACTTACCATCCTGAGACAAGGCCGAGTATAGCCCACAAAGATCTCCGCCACGGCACAAACCAAGGGGGGGGCTCCAACCCAGACAGGAAGATCACGTCAGTGACTCAACCCACTCAAGTGACGCACCCCTCCTAGGGACGGCATTAAAGAGCACCAATAAGCCAGTGACTCAGCCCCTGTAATAGGGTTAGAGGCAGAGAATCCCAGTGGAGAGAGGGCAACCGGCCAGGCAGAGACAGCAAGGGTGGTGTGTCGCTCCAGTGCCTTTCTGTTCACCTTCACACTCCTGGGCCAGACTACACTCAATCATAGGACCTACTGAAGAGATGAGTCTTCAATAAAGACTTAAAGGTTGAGACCGAGTCTGCGTCTCTCACATGGGTAGGCAGACCATTCCATAAAAATTGAGCTCTATAGGAGAAAGCCCTGCCTCCAGCTGTTTGCTTAGAAATTCTAGGGACAATTAGGAGGCCTGCGTCTTGTGACCGTAGCGTATGTGTAGTTATGTACGGCAGGACCAACTCGGAAAGATAGGTAGGAGCAAGCCCATGTAACGCTTTGTAGGTTAGCAGTGAAACCTTGAAATCATCCCTAGCCTTAACAGGAAGCCAGTGTAGGGAGGCTAGCACTGGAGTAATATGATCACATTTTTTGGTTCTAGTCAAGATTCTAGCAGCCGTATTTAGCACTAACTGAAGTTTATTTAGTGCTTTATCCGGGTAGCCGGAAAGTAGAGCATTGCAGTAGTCTAACCTAGAAGTAACAAAAGCATGGATTAATTTTTCTGCATCATTTTTGGACAGAAAATTTCTGATTTTTGCATTGTTACGTAGATGGAAAAAAGCTGTATGTTCGTCAAAAGAGAGATCAGGGTCCAGAGTAACGCCGAGGTCCTTCACAGTTTTATTTGAGACGACTTTACAACCATCAAGATTCATTGTCAGATTTAACAGAAGATCTCTTTGTTTCTTGGGACCTAGAACAAGCATCTCTGTTTTGTCCGAGTTTAAAAGTAGAACGTGTTTCCTTGTGTCTGAAACACAGGCTTCTAGCGAGGGCAATTTTGGGGTTTCACCATGTTTCATTGAAATGTACAGCTGTGTGTCATCCACATAGCAGTGAAAGTTAACATTATGTTTCCGAATGACATCCCCCAAGAGGTAAAATATATAGTGAAAACAATAGTGGTCCTAAAACGGAACCTTGAGGAACACCGAAATGTACAGTTGATTTGTCAGAGGACAAACCATTCACAGAGACAAACTGATATCTTTCCGACAGATAAGCTCTAAACCAGGCCAGAACTTGTCCGTGTAGACCAATGTGGGTTTCCAATCTCTCCAAAAGAATGTGGTGATCGATGGTGTCAAAGGCAGCACTAAGGTCTAGTAGCACGAGGACAGATGCAGAGCCTCGGTCTGACGCCATTAAAAGGTAATTTACCACCTTCACAAGTGCAGTCTCGGTGCTATGATGGGGTCTAAAACCAGACTGAAGCATTACCCCTTACCCCCACACCCCCTTACCCCCTTACCACACAACCCCTTACCCCACAACCCCTTACCCCCTTACCCCCACAACCCCTTACCCCCACAGCCCCCACATCCCCTTACCCCCTTAACCCCGCAGCCCCCACAGCCTCTTACCCCCACAACCCCCACAACCCCTTACCCCCACATCCCCCACAACCCCTTACCCCCACATCCCCCACAACCCCTTACCCCCGCAGCCCCCACAACCCTTAACTCCACAACCCCTTACCCCCACATCCCCCACAACCCCTTACCCCCACAGCCCCCACAACCCTTACCCCCACATCCCCCACAACCCCTTTACCCCCGCAGCCTCCAACACCCCTTTACCCCCACAGCCCCCAACACCCCTTTACCCCCACAGCCCCCAACACCCCCTTACCCCCGCAGCCCCCAACACCCCTTACCCCCGCAGCCCCCAACACCCCTTTACCCCCGCAGCCCCCAACACCCCTTTACCCCCGCAGCCCCCAACACCCCTTTACCCCCGCAGCCCCCAACACCCCTTTACCCCCGCAGCCCCCAACACCCCTTTACCCCCGCAGCCCCAACACCCCTTTACCCCCGCAGCCCCCAACACCCCTTTACCCCCGCAGCCCCCAACACCCCTTTACCCTCGCAGCCCCCAACACCCCTTTACCCCCGCAGCCCCCAACACCCCTTTACCCCCGCAGCCCCCAACACCCCTTTACCCTCGCAGCCCCCAACACCCCTTTACCCCCGCAGCCCCCAACACCCCTTTACCCTCGCAGCCCCCAACACCCCTTTACCCCCGCAGCCCCAACACCCCTTTACCCTCGCAGCCCCCAACACCCCTTTACCCTCGCAGCCCCCAACACCCCTTTTCCCCCGCAGCCCCCAACACCCCTTTACCCCCGCAGCCCCCGCAGCCCCCAACACCCCTTTACCCTCGCAGCCCCCAACACCCCTTTACCCCCGCAGCCCCAACACCCCTTTACCCTCGCAGCCCCCAACACCCCTTTACCCTCGCAGCCCCCAACACCCCTTTTCCCCCGCAGCCCCCAACACCCCTTTACCCCCGCAGCCCCCAACACCCCTTTACCCCCAACACCCCTTTACCCCCAACACCCCTTTACCCCCGCAGCCCCCAACACCCCTTTACCCCCGCAGCCCCCAACACCCCTTTACCCTCGCAGCCCCCAACACCCCTTTACCCCCGCAGCCCCAACACCCCTTTACCCCCGCAGCCCCCAACACCCCTTTACCCTCGCAGCCCCCAACACCCCTTTACCCCCGCAGCCCCCAACACCCCTTTACCCCCACAGCCCCCAACACCCCTTTACCCCCGCAGCCCCCAACACCCCCTTTACCCCCGCAGCCCCCAACACCCCTTTACCCTCGCAGCCCCCAACACCCCTTTTCCCCCGCAGCCCCCAACACCCCTTTACCCCCAACACCCCTTTACCCTCGCAGCCCCCAACACCCCTTTTCCCCCGCAGCCCCCAACACCCCTTTACCCTCGCAGCCCCCAACACCCCTTTACCCCCGCAGCCCCAACACCCCTTTACCCTCGCAGCCCCCAACACCCCTTTTCCCCCGCAGCCCCCAACACCCCTTTACCCCCGCAGCCCCCAACACCCCTTTACCCCCAACACCCCTTTACCCCCAACACCCCTTTACCCCCGCAGCCCCCAACACCCCTTTACCCTCGCAGCCCCCAACACCCCTTTACCCCCGCAGCCCCCAACACCCCTTTACCCCCGCAGCCCCCAACACCCCTTTACCCTCGCAGCCCCCAACACCCCTTTACCCCCGCAGCCCCCAACACCCCTTTACCCCCGCAGCCCCCAACACCCCTTTACCCTCGCAGCCCCCAACACCCCTTTACCCCCGCAGCCCCAACACCCCTTTACCCTCGCAGCCCCCAACACCCCTTTACCCTCGCAGCCCCCAACACCCCTTTTCCCCCGCAGCCCCCAACACCCCTTTACCCCCGCAGCCCCCAACACCCCTTTACCCCCAACACCCCTTTACCCCCAACACCCCTTTACCCCAACACCCCTTTACCCCCAACACCCCTTTACCCCCGCAGCCCCCAACACCCCTTTACCCCCGCAGCCCCCAACACCCCTTTACCCTCGCAGCCCCCAACACCCCTTTACCCCCGCAGCCCCAACACCCCTTTACCCCCGCAGCCCCCAACACCCCTTTACCCTCGCAGCCCCCAACACCCCTTTACCCCCGCAGCCCCCAACACCCCTTTACCCCCACAGCCCCCAACACCCCTTTACCCCCGCAGCCCCCAACACCCCCTTTACCCCCGCAGCCCCCAACACCCCTTTACCCTCGCAGCCCCCAACACCCCTTTTCCCCCGCAGCCCCCAACACCCCTTTACCCCCAACACCCCTTTACCCTCGCAGCCCCCAACACCCCTTTTCCCCCGCAGCCCCCAACACCCCTTTACCCTCGCAGCCCCCAACACCCCTTTACCCCCGCAGCCCCAACACCCCTTTACCCTCGCAGCCCCCAACACCCCTTTTCCCCCGCAGCCCCCAACACCCCTTTACCCCCGCAGCCCCCAACACCCCTTTACCCCCAACACCCCTTTACCCCCAACACCCCTTTACCCCCGCAGCCCCCAACACCCCTTTACCCTCGCAGCCCCCAACACCCCTTTACCCCCGCAGCCCCCAACACCCCTTTACCCCCGCAGCCCCCAACACCCCTTTACCCTCGCAGCCCCCAACACCCCTTTACCCCCGCAGCCCCCAACACCCCTTTACCCCCGCAGCCCCCAACACCCCTTTACCCTCGCAGCCCCCAACACCCCTTTACCCCCGCAGCCCCAACACCCCTTTACCCTCGCAGCCCCCAACACCCCTTTACCCTCGCAGCCCCCAACACCCCTTTTCCCCCGCAGCCCCCAACACCCCTTTACCCCCGCAGCCCCCAACACCCCTTTACCCCCAACACCCCTTTACCCCCAACACCCCTTTACCCCAACACCCCTTTACCCCCAACACCCCTTTACCCCCGCAGCCCCCAACACCCCTTTACCCCCGCAGCCCCCAACACCCCTTTACCCTCGCAGCCCCCAACACCCCTTTACCCCCGCAGCCCCAACACCCCTTTACCCCCGCAGCCCCCAACACCCCTTTACCCTCGCAGCCCCCAACACCCCTTTACCCCCGCAGCCCCCAACACCCCTTTACCCCCACAGCCCCCAACACCCCTTTACCCCCGCAGCCCCCAACACCCCCTTTACCCCCGCAGCCCCCAACACCCCTTTACACTCGCAGCCCCCAACACCCCTTTTCCCCCGCAGCCCCCAACACCCCTTTACCCCCGCAGCCCCAACACCCCTTTACCCTCGCAGCCCCCAACACCCCTTTACCCTCGCAGCCCCCAACACCCCTTTACCCCCGCAGCCCCAACACCCCTTTACCCTCGCATCCCCCAACACCCCTTTACCCTCGCAGCCCCCAACACCCCTTTTCCCCCGCAGCCCCCAACACCCCTTTACCCCCGCAGCCCCCAACACCCCTTTACCCCCAACACCCCTTTACCCCCAACACCCCTTTACCCCCGCAGCCCCCAACACCCCTTTACCCCCACAGCCCCAACACCCCTTTACCCTCGCAGCCCCCAACACCCCTTTACCCCCGCAGCCCCAACACCCCTTTACCCCCGCAGCCCCCAACACCCCTTTACCCTCGCAGCCCCCAACACCCCTTTACCCCCGCAGCCCCCAACACCCCTTTACCCCCACAGCCCCCAATACCCCTTTACCCCCGCAGCCCCCAACACCCCCTTTACCCCCGCAGCCCCCAACACCCCTTTACCCTCGCAGCCCCCAACACCCCTTTTCCCCCGCAGCCCCCAACACCCCTTTACCCCCGCAGCCCCAACACCCCTTTACCCTCGCAGCCCCCAACACCCCTTTTCCCCCGCAGCCCCCAACACCCCTTTACCCTCGCAGCCCCCAACACCCCTTTACCCCCGCAGCCCCCAACACCCTTTACCCCCACAGCCCCCAACACCCTTTACCCCCGCAGCCCCCAACACCCCTTTGCCCCCAACACCCCTTTACCCCCAAAACCCCTTTACCCCCGCAGCCCCCAACACCCCTTTACCCCCTTTACCCCCAACACCCCTTTACCCTCGCAGCCCCCAACACCCCTTTACCCCCGCAGCCCCAACACCCCTTTACCCCCGCAGCCCCCAACACCCCTTTACCCTCGCAGCCCCCAACACCCCTTTACCCCCGCAGCCCCCAACACCCCTTTACCCCCGCAGCCCCCAACACCCCTTTACCCCCGCAGCCCCCAACACCCCTTTACCCTCGCAGCCCCCAACACCCCTTTACCCCCGCAGCCCCAACACCCCTTTACCCCCGCAGCCCCCAACACCCCTTTACCCTCGCAGCCCCCAACACCCCTTTACCCCCGCAGCCCCCAACACCCCTTTACCCCCACAGCCCCCAACACCCCTTTACCCCCGCAGCCCCCAACACCCCCTTTACCCCCGCAGCCCCCAACACCCCTTTACCCTCGCAGCCCCCAACACCCCTTTTCCCCCGCAGCCCCCAACACCCCTTTACCCCCGCAGCCCCAACACCCCTTTACCCTCGCAGCCCCCAACACCCCTTTACCCTCGCAGCCCCCAACACCCCTTTACCCCCTTACCCCCACAACCCCTTACCCCCACAGCCTCTTACCCCCACAGCCCCCACAACCACTTACCCCCGCAGCCCCCAACACCCCTTTACCCCCGCAGCCCCAACACCCCTTTACCCTCGCAGCCCCCAACACCCCTTTACCCTCGCAGCCCCCAACACCCCTTTACCCCCGCAGCCCCAACACCCCTTTACCCTCGCATCCCCCAACACCCCTTTACCCTCGCAGCCCCCAACACCCCTTTTCCCCCGCAGCCCCCAACACCCCTTTACCCCCGCAGCCCCCAACACCCCTTTACCCCCAACACCCCTTTACCCCCAACACCCCTTTACCCCCGCAGCCCCCAACACCCCTTTACCCCCACAGCCCCAACACCCCTTTACCCTCGCAGCCCCCAACACCCCTTTACCCCCGCAGCCCCAACACCCCTTTACCCCCGCAGCCCCCAACACCCCTTTACCCTCGCAGCCCCCAACACCCCTTTACCCCCGCAGCCCCCAACACCCCTTTACCCCCACAGCCCCCAATACCCCTTTACCCCCGCAGCCCCCAACACCCCCTTTACCCCCGCAGCCCCCAACACCCCTCGCAGCCCCCAACACCCCTTTTCCCCCGCAGCCCCCAACACCCCTTTACCCCCGCAGCCCCAACACCCCTTTACCCTCGCAGCCCCCAACACCCCTTTTCCCCCGCAGCCCCCAACACCCCTTTACCCTCGCAGCCCCCAACACCCCTTTACCCCCGCAGCCCCCAACACCCTTTACCCCCACAGCCCCCAACACCCTTTACCCCCGCAGCCCCCAACACCCCTTTGCCCCCAACACCCCTTTACCCCCAAAACCCCTTTACCCCCGCAGCCCCCAACACCCCTTTACCCCCTTTACCCCCAACACCCCTTTACCCTCGCAGCCCCCAACACCCCTTTACCCCCGCAGCCCCAACACCCCTTTACCCCCGCAGCCCCCAACACCCCTTTACCCTCGCAGCCCCCAACACCCCTTTACCCCCGCAGCCCCCAACACCCCTTTACCCCCGCAGCCCCCAACACCCCTTTACCCCCGCAGCCCCCAACACCCCTTTACCCTCGCAGCCCCCAACACCCCTTTACCCCCGCAGCCCCAACACCCCTTTACCCCCGCAGCCCCCAACACCCCTTTACCCTCGCAGCCCCCAACACCCCTTTACCCCCGCAGCCCCCAACACCCCTTTACCCCCGCAGCCCCCAACACCCCTTTACCCCCGCAGCCCCCAACACCCCCTTTACCCCCGCAGCCCCCAACACCCCTTTACCCTCGCAGCCCCCAACACCCCTTTTCCCCCGCAGCCCCCAACACCCCTTTACCCCCGCAGCCCCAACACCCCTTTACCCTCGCAGCCCCCAACACCCCTTTACCCTCGCAGCCCCCAACACCCCTTTACCCCCTTACCCCCACAACCCCTTACCCCCACAGCCTCTTACCCCCACAGCCCCCACAACCACTTACCCCCGCAGCCCCCACAACCCCTTACCCCCACAACCCCTTACCCCCACAGCCCCCACATCCCCTTACCCCCACAACCACTTACCCACGCAGCCCCCACAACCCCTTACCCCCACAACCCCTTACCCCCACAGCCCCCACATCCCCTTACCCCCACAACCCCTTACCCCCACAGCCCCCACATCCCCCACAACCACTTACCTCCGCAGCCCCCACAACCCCTTACTCCCTTACCCCACAACCCCTTACCCCCTTAGCCCCACAACCCCTTACCCC
Source organism: Salvelinus alpinus (assembly GCF_045679555.1). Taxonomy (NCBI): domain Eukaryota; kingdom Metazoa; phylum Chordata; class Actinopteri; order Salmoniformes; family Salmonidae; genus Salvelinus; species Salvelinus alpinus. The sequence continues at coordinate 2,684,397 of NC_092104.1, read as the reverse complement.
CTTACCCCCACAACCCCTTACCCCCACAACCCCTTACCCCCTTACCCCCACAACCCCTTACCTCCTTACCCCCACAACCCCTTACCCCCTTACCCCCACAACCCCTTACCCTCACAGCCCCCACATCCCCCACAACCCCTTACCCCCACAGCCCCCACATCCCCCACAACCACTTACCTCCGCAGCCCCCACAACCCCTTACTCCCTTACCCCACAACCCCTTACCCCCTTAGCCCCACAACCCCTTACCCCCTTACCCCCACAACCCCTTACCCCCACAACCCCTTACCCCCTTACCCCCACAACCCCTTACCCCCTTACCCCCACAACCCCTTACCCCCTTACCCCCACAACCCCTTACCCCCTTACCCCCACAAATCAAATAAAATTTATGTATATAGCCCTTCGTACATCAGCTGATATCTCAAAGTGCTGTACAGAAACCCAGCCTAAAACCCCAAACAGCAAGCAATGTAGGTGTAGAAGCACGGCGGCTAGGAAAAACTCCCTGGAAAGGCCAGAACCTAGGAAGAAACCTAGAAAGGAACCAGGCTATGAGGGGTGGCCAGTCCTCTTCTGGCTGTGCCGGGTGGAGATTATAACAGAACATGGCCAAGATGTTCAAACGTTCATAAATGACCAGCATGGTCAAATAATAATAATCACAGTAGTTGTCGAGGGTGCAGCACCCCAGGAGTAAATGTCAGTTGGCTTTTCATTAAGAGTATCTCTACCGCTCCTGCGGTCTCTAGAGAGTTGAAAACAGCAGGTCTGGGACAGGTAGCACGTCCGGTGAACAGGTCAGGGTTCCATAGCCGCAGGCAGAACAGTTGAAACTGGAGCAGCAGCACGGCCAGGTGGACTGGGGACAGCAAGGAGTCATCATGTCAGGTCGTCCTGAGGCATGGTCCTAGGGCTCAGGTCCTCCGAGAGAGAGAAAAAGAGAGAAAGAGAGAATTAGAGAGAGCATACTTAAATTCACACAGGACACCGGATAAGACAGGAGAAGTACTCCAGATATAACAAACTGACCCTAGCCCACCGACACATAAACTAAAGCAGCATAAATACTGGAGGCTGAGACAGGAGGGGTCAGGAGACACTGTGGCCCCATCCGATGATTCCCCCGGACAGGGCCAAACAGGAAGGATATAACCCCACCCACTTTGCCAATGCACAGCCCCCACACCACTAGAGGGATATCTTCAACCACCAACTTACCATCCTGAGACAAGGCCGAGTATAGCCCACAAAGATCTCCGCCACGGCACAAACCAAGGGGGGGGCTCCAACCCAGACAGGAAGATCACGTCAGTGACTCAACCCACTCAAGTGACGCACCCCTCCTAGGGACGGCATTAAAGAGCACCAATAAGCCAGTGACTCAGCCCCTGTAATAGGGTTAGAGGCAGAGAATCCCAGTGGAGAGAGGGCAACCGGCCAGGCAGAGACAGCAAGGGTGGTGTGTCGCTCCAGTGCCTTTCTGTTCACCTTCACACTCCTGGGCCAGACTACACTCAATCATAGGACCTACTGAAGAGATGAGTCTTCAATAAAGACTTAAAGGTTGAGACCGAGTCTGCGTCTCTCACATGGGTAGGCAGACCATTCCATAAAAATTGAGCTCTATAGGAGAAAGCCCTGCCTCCAGCTGTTTGCTTAGAAATTCTAGGGACAATTAGGAGGCCTGCGTCTTGTGACCGTAGCGTATGTGTAGTTATGTACGGCAGGACCAACTCGGAAAGATAGGTAGGAGCAAGCCCATGTAACGCTTTGTAGGTTAGCAGTGAAACCTTGAAATCATCCCTAGCCTTAACAGGAAGCCAGTGTAGGGAGGCTAGCACTGGAGTAATATGATCACATTTTTTGGTTCTAGTCAAGATTCTAGCAGCCGTATTTAGCACTAACTGAAGTTTATTTAGTGCTTTATCCGGGTAGCCGGAAAGTAGAGCATTGCAGTAGTCTAACCTAGAAGTAACAAAAGCATGGATTAATTTTTCTGCATCATTTTTGGACAGAAAATTTCTGATTTTTGCATTGTTACGTAGATGGAAAAAAGCTGTATGTTCGTCAAAAGAGAGATCAGGGTCCAGAGTAACGCCGAGGTCCTTCACAGTTTTATTTGAGACGACTTTACAACCATCAAGATTCATTGTCAGATTTAACAGAAGATCTCTTTGTTTCTTGGGACCTAGAACAAGCATCTCTGTTTTGTCCGAGTTTAAAAGTAGAACGTGTTTCCTTGTGTCTGAAACACAGGCTTCTAGCGAGGGCAATTTTGGGGTTTCACCATGTTTCATTGAAATGTACAGCTGTGTGTCATCCACATAGCAGTGAAAGTTAACATTATGTTTCCGAATGACATCCCCCAAGAGGTAAAATATATAGTGAAAACAATAGTGGTCCTAAAACGGAACCTTGAGGAACACCGAAATGTACAGTTGATTTGTCAGAGGACAAACCATTCACAGAGACAAACTGATATCTTTCCGACAGATAAGCTCTAAACCAGGCCAGAACTTGTCCGTGTAGACCAATGTGGGTTTCCAATCTCTCCAAAAGAATGTGGTGATCGATGGTGTCAAAGGCAGCACTAAGGTCTAGTAGCACGAGGACAGATGCAGAGCCTCGGTCTGACGCCATTAAAAGGTAATTTACCACCTTCACAAGTGCAGTCTCGGTGCTATGATGGGGTCTAAAACCAGACTGAAGCATTACCCCTTACCCCCACACCCCCTTACCCCCTTACCACACAACCCCTTACCCCACAACCCCTTACCCCCTTACCCCCACAACCCCTTACCCCCACAGCCCCCACATCCCCTTACCCCCTTAACCCCTTACCCCCACAGCCTCTTACCCCCACAACCCCCACAACCCCTTACCCCCACATCCCCCACAACCCCTTACCCCCACATCCCCCACAACCCCTTACCCCCGCAGCCCCCACAACCCTTAACTCCACAACCCCTTACCCCCACATCCCCCACAACCCCTTACCCCCACAGCCCCCACAACCCTTACCCCCACATCCCCCACAACCCCTTTACCCCCGCAGCCTCCAACACCCCTTTACCCCCACAGCCCCCAACACCCCTTTACCCCCACAGCCCCCAACACCCCCTTACCCCCGCAGCCCCCAACACCCCTTACCCCCGCAGCCCCCAACACCCCTTTACGCCCGCAGCCCCCAACACCCCTTTACCCCCGCAGCCCCCAACACCCCTTTACCCCCGCAGCCCCCAACACCCCTTTACCCCCGCAGCCCCCAACACCCCTTTACCCCCGCAGCCCCAACACCCCTTTACCCCCGCAGCCCCCAACACCCCTTTACCCCCGCAGCCCCCAACACCCCTTTACCCTCGCAGCCCCCAACACCCCTTTACCCCCGCAGCCCCCAACACCCCTTTACCCCCGCAGCCCCCAACACCCCTTTACCCTCGCAGCCCCCAACACCCCTTTACCCCCGCAGCCCCCAACACCCCTTTACCCTCGCAGCCCCCAACACCCCTTTACCCCCGCAGCCCCAACACCCCTTTACCCTCGCAGCCCCCAACACCCCTTTACCCTCGCAGCCCCCAACACCCCTTTTCCCCCGCAGCCCCCAACACCCCTTTACCCCCGCAGCCCCCAACACCCCTTTACCCTCGCAGCCCCCAACACCCCTTTACCCCCGCAGCCCCAACACCCCTTTACCCTCGCAGCCCCCAACACCCCTTTACCCTCGCAGCCCCCAACACCCCTTTTCCCCCGCAGCCCCCAACACCCCTTTACCCCCGCAGCCCCCAACACCCCTTTACCCCCAACACCCCTTTACCCCCAACACCCCTTTACCCCCGCAGCCCCCAACACCCCTTTACCCCCGCAGCCCCCAACACCCCTTTACCCTCGCAGCCCCCAACACCCTTTTACCCCCGCAGCCCCAACACCCCTTTACCCCCGCAGCCCCCAACACCCCTTTACCCTCGCAGCCCCCAACACCCCTTTACCCCCGCAGCCCCCAACACCCCTTTACCCCCACAGCCCCCAACACCCCTTTACCCCCGCAGCCCCCAACACCCCCTTTACCCCCGCAGCCCCCAACACCCCTTTACCCTCGCAGCCCCCAACACCCCTTTTCCCCCGCAGCCCCCAACACCCCTTTACCCCCAACACCCCTTTACCCTCGCAGCCCCCAACACCCCTTTTCCCCCGCAGCCCCCAACACCCCTTTACCCTCGCAGCCCCCAACACCCCTTTACCCCCGCAGCCCCAACACCCCTTTACCCTCGCAGCCCCCAACACCCCTTTTCCCCCGCAGCCCCCAACACCCCTTTACCCCCGCAGCCCCCAACACCCCTTTACCCCCAACACCCCTTTACCCCCAACACCCCTTTACGCCCGCAGCCCCCAACACCCCTTTACCCTCGCAGCCCCCAACACCCCTTTACCCCCGCAGCCCCCAACACCCCTTTACCCCCGCAGCCCCCAACACCCCTTTACCCTCGCAGCCCCCAACACCCCTTTACCCCCGCAGCCCCCAACACCCCTTTACCCCCGCAGCCCCCAACACCCCTTTACCCTCGCAGCCCCCAACACCCCTTTACCCCCGCAGCCCCAACACCCCTTTACCCTCGCAGCCCCCAACACCCCTTTACCCTCGCAGCCCCCAACACCCCTTTTCCCCCGCAGCCCCCAACACCCCTTTTCCCCCGCAGCCCCCAACACCCCTTTACCCCCGCAGCCCCCAACACCCCTTTACCCCCAACACCCCTTTACCCCCAACACCCCTTTACCCCCAACACCCCTTTACCCCCAACACCCCTTTACCCCCAACACCCCTTTACCCCCGCAGCCCCCAACACCCCTTTACCCCCGCAGCCCCCAACACCCCTTTACCCTCGCAGCCCCCAACACCCCTTTACCCCCGCAGCCCCAACACCCCTTTACCCCCGCAGCCCCCAACACCCCTTTACCCTCGCAGCCCCCAACACCCCTTTACCCCCGCAGCCCCCAACACCCCTTTACCCCCACAGCCCCCAACACCCCTTTACCCCCGCAGCCCCCAACACCCCCTTTACCCCCGCAGCCCCCAACACCCCTTTACCCTCGCAGCCCCCAACACCCCTTTTCCCCCGCAGCCCCCAACACCCCTTTACCCCCGCAGCCCCAACACCCCTTTACCCTCGCAGCCCCCAACACCCCTTTACCCTCGCAGCCCCCAACACCCCTTTACCCCCGCAGCCCCAACACCCCTTTACCCTCGCAGCCCCCAACACCCCTTTACCCTCGCAGCCCCCAACACCCCTTTTCCCCCGCAGCCCCCAACACCCCTTTACCCCCGCAGCCCCCAACACCCCTTTACCCCCAACACCCCTTTACCCCCAACACCCCTTTACCCCTGCAGCCCCCAACACCCCTTTACCCCCACAGCCCCAACACCCCTTTACCCTCGCAGCCCCCAACACCCCTTTACCCCCGCAGCCCCAACACCCCTTTACCCCCGCAGCCCCCAACACCCCTTTACCCTCGCAGCCCCCAACACCCCTTTACCCCCGCAGCCCCCAACACCCCTTTACCCCCACAGCCCCCAATACCCCTTTACCCCCGCAGCCCCCAACACCCCCTTTACCCCCGCAGCCCCCAACACCCCTTTACCCTCGCAGCCCCCAACACCCCTTTTCCCCCGCAGCCCCCAACACCCCTTTACCCCCGCAGCCCCAACACCCCTTTACCCTCGCAGCCCCCAACACCCCTTTTCCCCCGCAGCCCCCAACACCCCTTTACCCTCGCAGCCCCCAACACCCCTTTACCCCCGCAGCCCCCAACACCCTTTACCCCCACAGCCCCCAACACCCTTTACCCCCGCAGCCCCCAACACCCCTTTGCCCCCAACACCCCTTTACCCCCAAAACCCCTTTACCCCCGCAGCCCCCAACACCCCTTTACCCCCTTTACCCCCAACACCCCTTTACCCTCGCAGCCCCCAACACCCCTTTACCCCCGCAGCCCCAACACCCCTTTACCCCCGCAGCCCCCAACACCCCTTTACCCTCGCAGCCCCCAACACCCCTTTACCCCCGCAGCCCCCAACACCCCTTTACCCCCGCAGCCCCCAACACCCCTTTACCCTCGCAGCCCCCAACACCCCTTTACCCCCGCAGCCCCAACACCCCTTTACCCCCGCAGCCCCCAACACCCCTTTACCCTCGCAGCCCCCAACACCCCTTTACCCCCGCAGCCCCAACACCCCTTTACCCCCGCAGCCCCCAACACCCCTTTACCCTCGCAGCCCCCAACACCCCTTTACCCCCGCAGCCCCCAACACCCCTTTACCCCCACAGCCCCCAACACCCCTTTACCCCCGCAGCCCCCAACACCCCCTTTACCCCCGCAGCCCCCAACACCCCTTTACCCTCGCAGCCCCCAACACCCCTTTTCCCCCGCAGCCCCCAACACCCCTTTACCCCCGCAGCCCCAACACCCCTTTACCCTCGCAGCCCCCAACACCCCTTTACCCTCGCAGCCCCCAACACCCCTTTACCCCCGCAGCCCCAACACCCCTTTACCCTCGCAGCCCCCAACACCCCTTTACCCTCGCAGCCCCCAACACCCCTTTTCCCCCGCAGCCCCCAACACCCCTTTACCCCCGCAGCCCCCAACACCCCTTTACCCCCAACACCCCCAACACCCCCAACACCCCTTTACCCCCAACACCCCTTTACCCCCGCAGCCCCCAACACCCCTTTACCCCCACAGCCCCAACACCCCTTTACCCTCGCAGCCCCCAACACCCCTTTACCCCCGCAGCCCCAACACCCCTTTACCCCCGCAGCCCCCAACACCCCTTTACCCTCGCAGCCCCCAACACCCCTTTACCCCCGCAGCCCCCAACACCCCTTTACCCCCACAGCCCCCAATACCCCTTTACCCCCGCAGCCCCCAACACCCCCTTTACCCCCGCAGCCCCCAACACCCCTTTACCCTCGCAGCCCCCAACACCCCTTTTCCCCCGCAGCCCCCAACACCCCTTTACCCCCGCAGCCCCAACACCCCTTTTCCCCCGCAGCCCCCAACACCCCTTTACCCTCGCAGCCCCCAACACCCCTTTACCCCCGCAGCCCCCAACACCCTTTACCCCCACAGCCCCCAACACCCTTTACCCCCGCAGCCCCAACACCCCTTTACCCCCGCAGCCCCCAACACCCCTTTACCCCCGCAGCCCCCAACACCCCTTTACCCTCGCAGCCCCCAACACCCCTTTACCCCCGCAGCCCCCAACACCCCTTTACCCCCGCAGCCCCCAACACCCCTTTACCCTCGCAGCCCCCAACACCCCTTTACCCCCGCAGCCCCCAACACCCCTTTACCCTCGCAGCCCCCAACACCCCTTTACCCCCGCAGCCCCAACACCCCTTTACCCTCGCAGCCCCCAACACCCCTTTACCCTCGCAGCCCCCAACACCCCTTTTCCCCCGCAGCCCCCAACACCCCTTTACCCCCGCAGCCCCCAACACCCCTTTACCCTCGCAGCCCCCAACACCCCTTTACCCCCGCAGCCCCAACACCCCTTTACCCTCGCAGCCCCCAACACCCTTTACCCTCGCAGCCCCCAACACCCCTTTTCCCCCGCAGCCCCCAACACCCCTTTACCCCCGCAGCCCCCAACACCCCTTTACCCCAATCACCCCTTTACCCCCAACACCCCTTTACCCCCGCAGCCCCCAACACCCCTTTACCCCCGCAGCCCCCAACACCCCTTTACCCTCGCAGCCCCCAACACCCCTTTACCCCCGCAGCCCCAACACCCCTTTACCCCCGCAGCCCCCAACACCCCTTTACCCTCGCAGCCCCCAACACCCCTTTACCCCCGCAGCCCCCAACACCCCTTTACCCCCACAGCCCCCAACACCCCTTTACCCCCGCAGCCCCCAACACCCCCTTTACCCCCGCAGCCCCCAACACCCCTTTACCCTCGCAGCCCCCAACACCCCTTTTCCCCCGCAGCCCCCAACACCCCTTTACCCCCAACACCCCTTTACCCTCGCAGCCCCCAACACCCCTTTTCCCCCGCAGCCCCCAACACCCCTTTACCCTCGCAGCCCCCAACACCCCTTTACCCCCGCAGCCCCAACACCCCTTTACCCTCGCAGCCCCCAACACCCCTTTTCCCCCGCAGCCCCCAACACCCCTTTACCCCCGCAGCCCCCAACACCCCTTTACCCCCAACACCCCTTTACCCCCAACACCCCTTTACCCCCGCAGCCCCCAACACCCCTTTACCCTCGCAGCCCCCAACACCCCTTTACCCCCGCAGCCCCCAACACCCCTTTACCCCCGCAGCCCCCAACACCCCTTTACCCTCGCAGCCCCCGACACCCCTTTACCCCCTCAGCCCCCAACACCCCTTTACCCCCGCAGCCCCCAACACCCCTTTACCCTCGCAGCCCCCAACACCCCTTTACCCCCGCAGCCCCAACACCCCTTTACCCTCGCAGCCCCCAACACCCCTTTACCTTCGCAGCCCCCAACACCCCTTTTCCCCCGCAGCCCCCAACACCCCTTTACCCCCGCAGCCCCCAACACCCCTTTACCCCCAACACCCCTTTACCCCCAACACCCCTTTACCCCCAACACCCCTTTACCCCCAACACCCCTTTACCCCCGCAGCCCCCAACACCCCTTTACCCCCGCAGCCCCCAACACCCCTTTACCCTCGCAGCCCCCAACACCCCTTTACCCCCGCAGCCCCAACACCCCTTTACCCCCGCAGCCCCCAACACCCCTTTACCCTCGCAGCCCCCAACACCCCTTTACCCCCGCAGCCCCCAACACCCCTTTACCCCCGCAGCCCCCAACACCCCTTTACCCCCACAGCCCCCAACACCCCTTTACCCCCAACACCCCTTTACCCCCAACACCCCTTTACCCCCAACACCCCTTTACCCCCGCAGCCCCCAACACCCCTTTACCCCCGCAGCCCCCAACACCCCTTTACCCTCGCAGCCCCCAACACCCCTTTTCCCCCGCAGCCCCAACACCCCTTTACCCTCGCAGCCCCCAACACCCCTTTACCCTCGCAGCCCCCAACACCCCTTTTCCCCCGCAGCCCCCAACACCCCTTTACCCCCGCAGCCCCCAACACCCCTTTACCCCCAACACCCCTTTACCCCCAACACCCCTTTACCCCCAACACCCCTTTACCCCCAACACCCCTTTACCCCCGCAGCCCCCAACACCCCTTACCCCCGCAGCCCCCAACACCCCTTTACCCCCGCAGCCCCCAACACCCCTTTACCCCCGCAGCCCCCAACACCCCTTTACCCCCGCAGCCCCCAACACCCCTTTACCCCCGCAGCCCCCAACACCCCTTTACCCCCGCAGCCCCAACACCCCTTTACCCCCGCAGCCCCCAACACCCCTTTACCCCCGCAGCCCCCAACACCCCTTTACCCTCGCAGCCCCCAACACCCCTTTACCCCCGCAGCCCCCAACACCCCTTTACCCCCGCAGCCCCCAACACCCCTTTACCCTCGCAGCCCCCAACACCCCTTTACCCCCGCAGCCCCCAACACCCCTTTACCCTCGCAGCCCCCAACACCCCTTTACCCCCGCAGCCCCAACACCCCTTTACCCTCGCAGCCCCCAACACCCCTTTACCCTCGCAGCCCCCAACACCCCTTTTCCCCCGCAGCCCCCAACACCCCTTTACCCCCGCAGCCCCCAACACCCCTTTACCCTCGCAGCCCCCAACAACCCTTTACCCCCGCAGCCCCAACACCCCTTTACCCTCGCAGCCCCCAACACCCCTTTACCCTCGCAGCCCCCAACACCCCTTTTCCCCCGCAGCCCCCAACACCCCTTTACCCCCGCAGCCCCCAACACCCCTTTACCCCCAACACCCCTTTACCCCCAACACCCCTTTACCCCCGCAGCCCCCAACACCCCTTTACCCCCGCAGCCCCCAACACCCCTTTACCCTCGCAGCCCCCAACACCCCTTTACCCCCGCAGCCCCAACACCCCTTTACCCCTGCAGCCCCCAACACCCCTTTACCCTCGCAGCCCCCAACACCCCTTTACCCCCGCAGCCCCCAACACCCCTTTACCCCCACAGCCCCCAACACCCCTTTACCCCCGCAGCCCCCAACACCCCCTTTACCCCCGCAGCCCCCAACACCCCTTTACCCTCGCAGCCCCCAACACCCCTTTTCCCCCGCAGCCCCCAACACCCCTTTACCCCCAACACCCCTTTACCCTCGCAGCCCCCAACACCCCTTTTCCCCCGCAGCCCCCAACACCCCTTTACCCTCGCAGCCCCCAACACCCCTTTACCCCCGCAGCCCCAACACCCCTTTACCCTCGCAGCCCCCAACACCCCTTTTCCCCCGCAGCCCCCAACACCCCTTTACCCCCGCAGCCCCCAACACCCCTTTACCCCCAACACCCCTTTACCCCCAACACCCCTTTACCCCCGCAGCCCCCAACACCCCTTTACCCTCGCAGCCCCCAACACCCCTTTACCCCCGCAGCCCCCAACACCCCTTTACCCCCGCAGCCCCCAACACCCCTTTACCCTCGCAGCCCCCAACACCCCTTTACCCCCGCAGCCCCCAACACCCCTTTACCCCCGCAGCCCCCAACACCCCTTTACCCTCGCAGCCCCCAACACCCCTTTACCCCCGCAGCCCCAACACCCCTTTACCCTCGCAGCCCCCAACACCCCTTTACCCTCGCAGCCCCCAACACCCCTTTTCCCCCGCAGCCCCCAACACCCCTTTACCCCCGCAGCCCCCAACACCCCTTTACCCCCAACACCCCTTTACCCCCAACACCCCTTTACCCCCAACACCCCTTTACCCCCGCAGCCCCCAACACCCCTTTACCCCCGCAGCCCCCAACACCCCTTTACCCTCGCAGCCCCCAACACCCCTTTACCCCCGCAGCCCCAACACCCCTTTACCCCCGCAGCCCCCAACACCCCTTTACCCTCGCAGCCCCCAACACCCCTTTACCCCCGCAGCCCCCAACACCCCTTTACCCCCACAGCCCCCAACACCCCTTTACCCCCAACACCCCTTTACCCCCAACACCCCTTTACCCCCAACACCCCTTTACCCCCGCAGCCCCCAACACCCCTTTACCCCCGCAGCCCCCAACACCCCTTTACCCTCGCAGCCCCCAACACCCCTTTACCCCCGCAGCCCCAACACCCCTTTACCCTCGCAGCCCCCAACACCCCTTTACCCTCGCAGCCCCCAACACCCCTTTTCCCCCGCAGCCCCCAACACCCCTTTACCCCCGCAGCCCCCAACACCCCTTTACCCCCAACACCCCTTTACCCCCAACACCCCTTTACCCCCGCAGCCCCCAACACCCCTTTACCCCCACAGCCCCAACACCCCTTTACCCTCGCAGCCCCCAACACCCCTTTACCCCCGCAGCCCCAACACCCCTTTACCCCCGCAGCCCCCAACACCCCTTTACCCTCGCAGCCCCCAACACCCCTTTACCCCCGCAGCCCCCAACACCCCTTTACCCCCACAGCCCCCAATACCCCTTTACCCCCGCAGCCCCCAACACCCCCTTTACCCCCGCAGCCCCCAACACCCCTTTACCCTCGCAGCCCCCAACACCCCTTTTCCCCCGCAGCCCCCAACACCCCTTTACCCCCGCAGCCCCAACACCCCTTTACCCTCGCAGCCCCCAACACCCCTTTTCCCCCGCAGCCCCCAACACCCCTTTACCCTCGCAGCCCCCAACACCCCTTTACCCCCGCAGCCCCCAACATACCTTAAGGGACATCTGGTACGGGAGCCGTATGATCGGTGAGGATTCTCCCATTGGAAATGTACGGTCCCTTACCTGACGTCCGACTTCGTCCGGGAAAATCGCGGACGGCGTCGGGCCGAGGGCGCGGGGGAGCTCTTTCGGGAAGTCATGTCGGAAATCGTTTCGGACTTTCGGTCGCCGTTTTATAAAAATAACAAATTTTTGACTTGCTCCCCGCATTCTCGAAAATTCCCACAAGGCGGAAAATAAATCATATTGCAGGCGCACGAACACGGGGCAAACGAGCGCGGCCTTTTCTCCTAAACGGAAAATATTTCGAAGACGAAACTCGGCGAGCGTAGGTTTGGAGTAAAGGGAAGTTGGCCCCGAACAAGATGGCGTCGAGGCTTCGGCGCTTTTTGAGTTATGGCCATTTTTCTGGGATCAAAGGTCAAAAACGAAAAGTAGGGTGCGATTTGACCGCTTCACGTCAAAGTACATAAGCGTACGGTGTCAGGGAAAAAAAAAACTGCCGTTTATCTATCGTAATTTAAGAGAAATAGTACATTGTCCATTTGGTGATGTTCACGAAGAGGAATTTTTTTTTCAAAAAAATCACAGATCCAGTTGCAGTTTGTTCACACGAACATTTTTAAAGTGGGTCTCGAAGCTCTGCGAGAATTCTGTGATTTTATGTGATTTTATGAAGTAACACACACTCATTTAACCCTCTGTTAATAAGTCAGTTCTTAACATAAAGACTTAAAGCTCAATATTATATAAGAGCCTACCCCAAGGAGGGTATGTGTTCACGTTCAGCTTCCTATGTCAACTGGAAGTACCTTAAAATGGTGCATAGGGTCAGGTTTGAAGGGTAATAAAGGTCAGATCTTTTCAAAACTTCACTTGTGTGATTAGACAACCCTCATGAACTGTAATCAGTCATTTTTCCCAACAGATGTCAAAGAAAAGCTCTCTCACACAAACACACACACACAAAAAGGAAGGATGGAGTGAAAAAGTACGGTGCTTAAAGACACACAAAGCCTGCAACGGTATTACTATTATCTCCAGGCCGTGCCGAGTTCAACGAGATGCCCCGCTTGACCGTAGCTCGTTCGGTCTGAGCGCAGCGACCGTTACAAGAAGACGGACCCAAATGACCTATTGACCTCATGTCAATTTTATTTGCTTTTGGGAGACAGAGAGAGAACCGTTAAGGTTAGAAGCACAATTTCACCTCAGGAATGTTCTTTAGGTCCTCCCGATCTGTGCAAGCCTAACCTTGACCTTGTGGCATTAACCCTTACCAGTTAAAAGCTGGTGTTTACATCAAACAATTTACAATGACATGTTGCCCCATAGGAATACATTGACTACACCTCTCAATTCAACCTGAAGCCTATGTGGGTTCTGAATGTCTTATGGACCTGTCTTTGATGTCAGTCCATCAGGCCACCATGAGGTCTACCTGTGTCGATTCTAAGCTTCCTGGAGCAACCGGAAGTGGTTAAATCACCCTAAAAGTGTTTGCCATAGCCAACCTGCAGTTTGAGAGAAATAGTGTCTCAGCCCTATGTAAATCAGTCAATTTTTAACGTACAGACTTAAAACTCAGGATTCTGTAAAAGCCTACTCCAGTGATGATATGTGTTTATTTATAGCTTCCTGTGACAACCGGAAGTGCCATAACTGGTGTCTAATGGGCTGTTTCGAAGGGTTAAAAATGTCAAATCTTTCCAAAACTTCATATATGTGAATAGACAACCCTCATGAACTGTAAATCAGTCGTTCATCCCATCAGATGTCAAAAAAAAAAAAACACATTGACACAGAAATGATGGAGGGACACACTGAGGGGCTAAGAGGCAGACAGTGCCTGCGGTAGTTACTTTTGTTCCAACTTTTAAAGAACCGTCAGACCTAGAGTTCTGAAAATTTACAAACCTGTTCTAGACCTCAAGTCGATTGTGCACAGTGAATTATGTGGCTCTAGAAGGTTCTCGGATCGATAAAAAGCCTCGTGTATTTGCCATGTTTTCAAGTCATTTTGACCTCAACGAAACGGACGACCTTTAGAAACGTCCCAGAGTTTCAAGACTAGGTGCAGTGAAACCGGCTCGGCCCATAGAGACAGAACCCAACAAGCCTGTTTGATTGCTCATTCAAGGACCCCGTAGCAAGGCAATGAAAAAAGTGGAATTTCAGCACCAATTAGGGTTTTGCTCGGGCACCGAATGACCTATCGAGCCGAAACTTGGGATTCGAGGTCGCCTCACATAGGGCTAAACATAATGTGTGAACTGGACCCGCAGCTAGAACATAACTACGTATTATTTGTTTTATTATGGTTTAAATAGAAAGCGCTGTGAATTTTGGGCCTGCTCTGAACTATGTTATAGTTGGCATCTAAAGGAGTTGGAAAAAGTGAGTTTGGAGTCAGATGGTATCAGTTTGGTGTCTGAAAATATCTATTTGACTGATGGACACTGACTTGCTCGTTGACTTTTGTACATTTGCAATATGTTTCAACGGGGAGGTACCATGAGGAAAAAGCGACACGATGAAATTTCACGAAACGAGCGATGGAGAGGAACCACTATCACTGCCCGACCATCCTGAGGTCATCAGACCGTTGACTTTTGCATTTGTAAAGTATTTAAAGAATGCCCGTTAGATTTGCAATATGATTCAACATCACATCATATTGCAAATGCCCGTTATATTTGCAATATGATGTGATGTTGAATCATATTGCAAATATAACGTGCATTCTTTAAATACTTTAGAAATACAAAAGTCAACGTCCTGATGACCTCAGGATGGCCGGGCAGTGATAGTGGTTCCTCTCCATCGCTCGTTTCGTGAAATTTCATCATGTCGCTTTATCCTCATGGTACCTCCCCGTTGAAACATATTGCAAATGGACAAAAGTCAACTAGCAAGTCAACTAGCAATTGTCAACCAAAGTCAACTAGCAAGTGTCCATAAGTCAATGACATCTTTTCAGACACCAAACTGATACCATCTGACTCCAAACTCACTTTTTCCAACTCCTTTAGAAGCCAACTATCAAATATTTCAGAGCAGGCCCAAAATTCACAGCGCCTTCCATGAATGCAGCAAAATAGCATTCTGAAATCACCACTAAAATGACATCACCATAATCTCCAGGCCGTGCCGAGTTCAACGAGATGCCCCGCTTGGCCGTAGCTCGCTCGGTCTGAGCGCAGCGACCGTTACAAGAAGACAGAGCAAAATGACCTTTTGACCTCCATGTCAATTTTATTTGCTTTTGGGAGACAGCGAGAGAACCGTTAGGGTTAGAAACACAATTTCACCTCAGGAATGTTCTTAAGGTCCTCCCGATCTGTGCAAGCCTAACCTTGACCCTGTGGCATTAACCCTTAACAGTTAAATGAAGGTGTTTAGATCAAACAGTTTACAATGACATTTCGCCCCATAGGAATACATTGACTGCACCTCCAAATTCAACCTGAAGCCTATGTGGGTTATGAATGTCTTATGAACCTGTCTTTGATAACAATCCATCAGGCCATTATGAGGTCTACCTGTGTTGATTTTAAGCTACCTGGACCAACCGGAAGTAGTTAAAACCACCCTAAAAGGTGTCCTGATATACATGACTTGCAATTTTGAAAATCACTGCATTCAACCCTATGTAGATCAGTCAATTCTAAACGTATAGACTTAAAATTCAGGATTCTGTAACAGCATACCCCTATCAAGATATGTGTTTACCTATAGCTTCCTGTGCCAACCGGAAGTGCATTAAAATGGGGTCATAGGTGCTGTTTCGAAGGGTTAAAAAAGTCAGATCTTTCCAAAACTTTAAGTGTGTGATTAGGCAACCTTCATGAAGTGTAAATCAGTCATTTCTCTAAACAGATGTCAAAGAAAAGCTCTCACACACACACACAGCAGGGATGGAGTGAAAAAGTACGGTGCTTAAAGACAAACAAAGCCGACAATGGCATGACCATTATCTCTAGGCCGTGCCGAGTTCAACGAGATGCCCCGCTTGACCGTAGCTCATTCGGTCTGGCCACAGCGACAGTGACAAGAAGACAGAGCAAAATGACCTTTTGACCTCAATGTCAATTCTATTTGCTTTTGGGAGACAGCGAGAGAACCGTTAGGGTTAGAAACACAATTTCACCTCAGGAATGTTCTTTAGGTCCTCCCGATCTGTGCAAGCCTAACCTTGACCTTGTGGCATTAACCCTTAACAGTGAAAACAGGTTTTTACATCTCACAGTTTACATTGACATCTCTCTCCATTGGAATACATTGACTGCACCTCCAAATTCAACCTGAAGCCTATGTGGGTTATGAAGGTCTTAGGAACCTGTCTTTGATGTCAGTCCATCAAGCCATCATAAGGTCTACCTGTGTCAATTCTAAGCTTCCTGGAGAAACCGGAAGTGGTTAAAACCACCCTAAAAGTGTTTGCAATACCCAACCTGCAGTTTGAGAGAAATAGTGCATTCAGCCCTATGTAAATCACTGAGTTCTTAATGTATAGACTTAAAACTCAGGATTCTGTAAAAGCCTACTCCAATGAGGATATGTGTTTACTGTCAGCTTCCTGTGCAAACCGGAAGTGCCATAATTGGTGTCAAAAGAGCTGTTTCGAAGGGTTAAAAAAGTTAAATCTTTCCAAAACTTCATATTTGTGATTAGGCAACCTTCCTGAACTGTAAATCAGTCATTAGTCCCATCAGATTTCAAAGAAAAATTTACACACCCAAACAGAAATTATGGAGGGACACACTGAGGGGCTAAGAGGCAGACAGTGCCTGTGGTAGTTACTTTTGTTCCAACTTTTAAAGAACCGTTAGACCTAGAGTTCTGAAAATTTACAAACCTGTTCTAGACCTCAGGTCGATTGTGCACAGTGAATTATGTGGCTCTAGAAGGTTCTCGGATCGATAAAAAGCCTCGTGTATTTGCCATGTTTTCAATTCATTTTGACCTCAACGAAACTGGCGACGTTTAGAAAAGTCCCAGAGTCTCAAGACTAGGTGCATTGAAACCGGCTCGGCCCATAGAGACAAACCCCAACAAGCCTGTTCGATTTTGTATTTCTAAAGTATTTAAAGTATTTAAAGAATGCACGTTAAATTTGCAATATGATTCAACACATCATATTGCAAAAGTAACAGTGTGTGTTATGTTTGCAATATGATTCAACACATCATATTGCAAACGTAACAGTGTGTGTTACTTTTGCAATATGATGTGTTGAATCATATTGCAAACATAACAGTGTGTGTTACTTTTGCAATATGATGTGTTGAATCATATTGCAAATTTAACGTGCATTCTTAAAAATAAACCCTATGTGGGTTATGAATGTCTTATGAACCTGTCTTTGATAACAATCCATCAAGCCACTATGAGGTCTACCTGTGTTGATTCTAAGCTTCCTGGAGCAACCGGCAGTGGTTAAATCACCCTAAAAGTGTTTT
This sequence comes from Salvelinus alpinus, assembly GCF_045679555.1. Classification (NCBI taxonomy): domain Eukaryota; kingdom Metazoa; phylum Chordata; class Actinopteri; order Salmoniformes; family Salmonidae; genus Salvelinus; species Salvelinus alpinus. Next base: position 2,667,155 of record NC_092104.1, on the reverse strand, counting down.
GCCATACCCAACCAGCAGTTTGTGATATATAGTGCATGCAACCCTGTGTAAATCAGTCAGTTCTTAACGTATAGACTTAAAACTCAGGATTCTCTAAGAGCATACCCCGATCAGGATATCTCTTTACTTATAGCTTCCTGTGACAACCAGAAGGGCCTTAAGATGGTGTCATAGATGCTGTTTTGAAGGGTTAAAAGGTCAGAACTTTTCAAAACTTCATATATGTGATTAGACAGCCCTCATGAACTGTAATCAGTCATTTCTCCCAACAGATGTCAAAGAAAAGCTCTCTCACACAAACATACACACACAAAAAGCAAGGATGGAGTGAAAAAGTACGGTGCTTAAAGACACACAAAGCCTGCAATGGCATTACTATTATCTCCAGGCCGTGCCGAGTTCAACGAGATGCCCTGCTTAACCGTAGCTTGCTCGGTCTGAGCGCAGCGACCGTTACAAGAAAACGGACACAAATGACCTATTGACCTCCATGTCAATTTGATTTGCTTTTGGGAGACAGAGAGAGAACCGTTCAGGTTAGAAGCACAATTTTACCTCAGGAACACTCCTAAGGTCCTCCCGATCTGTGCAAGCCTAACCTTGACTCTGTGGCATTAACCCTTCACAGTTAAAAGAAGGTGTTTACATCAAACAGTATACAATGAAATGTAGCCCCATAGGAATACATTGAGTGCACCTCTAAATTCAACCTGAAGCCTATGTGGGTTATGAATGTCTTATGAACCTGTCTTTGATAACAATCCATCAGGCCACTATGAGGTCTACCTGTGTTGATTCTAAGCTTCCTGGAGCAACCGGAAGTGGTTAAAAAACCCTAAAAGTGTTTTGCCATAGCCAACCAGCAGTTTGTGATTTATAGTGCATTCAACCCTGTGTAAATCAGTCAGTTCTTAACGTATAGACTTAAAACTCAGGATTCTCTAAGAGCATACCCAGATCAGCATATGTCTTTACCTATAGCTTCCTGTGCCAACCGGAAGTGCCTTAAAATGGGGTCATAGGTGCTGTTTAAAAGGGTTAAAAAAGTCAGATCTTTCCAAAACTTTAAGTGTGTGATTAGGCAACCTTCATGAACTGTAAATCAGTCATTTCTCGAAACAGATGTCAAAGAAAAGCTCACACACACACAAACAAGTCCAAACTGTTTGTACACCTGGCATTATTTTTAGGTTACCAGATGCCCTGGTTGAAACTGCGTTTAGGGGGCATCCAGACTTCCAACCCGCTCTGGGAGCACTGTTCGACGGACAAAAATCAGTGGGTGTTGGCCTGAGTGATTTATGGAGGTTTTCCAAAAAAGTCAGAAAATATTCTATGTTTTTTTTCTGAAAAATATTTTTTGTTTTTTATTCTCGAGTCAATGGCCTGAGTGATTTATGGAGTTTTTCCAAAAAACTCGAAAAATATTCTAAGTCCAAACTTTTCGTGCACCTGGTATTTTTTTTAGGTTACCAGATGCCTGGATGAAATTGCGTTTAGGGGGCATCCGGACTTCCATACCCGCTCTGGGAGCACTATTCGACGGACGAAAATCAATGGGTGTTGGCCTGAGTGATTTATGGAGGTTTTCCAAAAAAGTCAGAAGATATTCTATGTTTTTTTTCTGAAAAATATTTTTAGTTTTTTATTCTCGACTCAATGGCCTGAGTGATTTATGGAGTTTTTCCAAAAAACTCGAAAAATATTCTAAGTCCAAACTTTTCGTGCACCTGGTATTTTTTTTAGGTTACCAGATGCCTGGATGAAATTGCGTTTAGGGGGCATCCGGACTTCCATACCCGCTCTGGGAGCACTATTCGACGGACGAAAATCAATGGGTGTTGGCCTGAGTGATTTATGGAGGTTTTCCAAAAAAGTCAGAAAATATTCTGTTTTTATTTCTGAAAAATATTTTATGTTTTTTATTCTCGAGTCAATGGGGTCTGGCCTGAGTGATTTAAGGAGGTTTCCCAAAAAAGTAAAAAAAAAATATTTTTCATTTTTTCATGTCATTTTTCAAAACGGTTTTAAATGCTTTTAGGTGTCATCCAGACGTCCATGGGAGCACTATACTACGGCCCCAAATCAATGGGTGCTGGCCTGAGTGATTTATGGAGGTTTGGGGGGTGATAAGTACAAGTAAACATTTATAAAAAATGATGATAGTAAAATGTGACTAAAGTATTTTCATACACTTCTTATTCATGTGTAATTGACGTACAAATCGAAAGAATTTCAAAAAACGGTCCAGAAAGCACTTTTTTAAATGGAATATATGTTTTTTCCACATTTTTAACATTTTTGACTTTTAACTTTTGACTTTTGACTTCCTATGAAATCACATTCCAAATGCACAAAACATATTCCTTAAGTACAAGTAAACATTTATAAAAAATTATGACAGTAAAATGTGACTAAAGTATTTTCATACAGTTCTTATACATGTGTAATTGACATAAAAATCGAAAGAATTTCGAAAAACAATCCAGAAAGTACTTTTTTAAAGGGGGTGATACATTTTTTCCAAATTTTTGACATTTTTGACTTTTGACTTTTGACTTCCTATGAAATCACATTCCAAATGCACAAAACATATTCCTTAAGTCCAAATAAATATGTCAAAAATATTATGTTAATAGAATTTGACAAAAGTATTTTCATACAGTTCTTACACATGTGTAATTGACATAAAAATCGAAAGAATTTCGAAAAACGGTCCAGAAAGCACTTTTTTAAAGGGGGTGATACATTTTTTCCAAATTTTTGACATTTTTGACTTTTGACTTTTGACTTCCTATGAAATCACATTCCAAATGCACAAAACATATTGCTTAAGGCAAAATAAAAATGTCAAAAAAATTATGTTAATAAAATTTGACAAAAGTATTTTCATACAGTTCTTACACATGTGTAATTGACATAAAAATCAAAAGAATTTCGAAAAACGGTCCAGAAAGCACTTTTTTAAGGGGGTGATAAGTTTTTGCCAAAATTGTCAAAATCTCAAAATTTGACTCTTGGGTCTTGACTTGCGTTACAGTAAGCCTATGAAAAAATAAGATGGAACTCACACGCCCACTATAGGAATTTTGGGGTGTTACACAGCTCATTTACAATATGGCATTTGCCACCAACTTTGCACGAAACAGCGCCGGTTGTAATATGAAATCCCACACAATCCCATCGTGTGTATGGTTCGCTCTCTGCCAATAAGTTGCCATGTTATTTTGTACAATTGGGGGGGGAGTTCCCTTACACCCTTTACCCCCACAGCCCCCAACACCCTTTACCCCCGCAGCCCCCAACACCCCTTTGCCCCCAACACCCCTTTACCCCCAAAACCCCTTTACCCCCGCAGCCCCCAACACCCCTTTACCCCCTTTACCCCCAACACCCCTTTACCCTCGCAGCCCCCAACACCCCTTTACCCCCGCAGCCCCAACACCCCTTTACCCCCGCAGCCCCCAACACCCCTTTACCCTCGCAGCCCCCAACACCCCTTTACCCCCGCAGCCCCCAACACCCCTTTACCCCCGCAGCCCCCAACACCCCTTTACCCCCCGCAGCCCCCAACACCCCTTTACCCTCGCAGCCCCCAACACCCCTTTACCCCCGCAGCCCCAACACCCCTTTACCCCCGCAGCCCCCAACACCCCTTTACCCTCGCAGCCCCCAACACCCCTTTACCCCCGCAGCCCCCAACACCCCTTTACCCCCACAGCCCCCAACACCCCTTTACCCCCGCAGCCCCCAACACCCCCTTTACCCCCGCAGCCCCCAACACCCCTTTACCCTCGCAGCCCCCAACACCCCTTTTCCCCCGCAGCCCCCAACACCCCTTTACCCCCGCAGCCCCAACACCCCTTTACCCTCGCAGCCCCCAACACCCCTTTACCCTCGCAGCCCCCAACACCCCTTTACCCCCGCAGCCCCAACACCCCTTTACCCTCGCAGCCCCCAACACCCCTTTACCCTCGCAGCCCCCAACACCCCTTTTCCCCCGCAGCCCCCAACACCCCTTTACCCCCGCAGCCCCCAACACCCCTTTACCCCCAACACCCCTTTACCCCCAACACCCCTTTACCCCCGCAGCCCCCAACACCCCTTTACCCCCACAGCCCCAACACCCCTTTACCCTCGCAGCCCCCAACACCCCTTTACCCCCGCAGCCCCAACACCCCTTTACCCCCGCAGCCCCCAACACCCCTTTACCCTCGCAGCCCCCAACACCCCTTTACCCCCGCAGCCCCCAACACCCCTTTACCCCCACAGCCCCCAATACCCCTTTACCCCCGCAGCCCCCAACACCCCCTTTACCCCCGCAGCCCCCAACACCCCTTTACCCTCGCAGCCCCCAACACCCCTTTTCCCCCGCAGCCCCCAACACCCCTTTACCCCCGCAGCCCCAACACCCCTTTACCCTCGCAGCCCCCAACACCCCTTTTCCCCCGCAGCCCCCAACACCCCTTTACCCTCGCAGCCCCCAACACCCCTTTACCCCCGCAGCCCCCAACACCCTTTACCCCCACAGCCCCCAACACCCTTTACCCCCGCAGCCCCCAACACCCCTTTGCCCCCAACACCCCTTTACCCCCAAAACCCCTTTACCCCCGCAGCCCCCAACACCCCTTTACCCCCTTTACCCCCAACACCCCTTTACCCTCGCAGCCCCCAACACCCCTTTACCCCCGCAGCCCCAACACCCCTTTACCCCCGCAGCCCCCAACACCCCTTTACCCTCGCAGCCCCCAACACCCCTTTACCCCCGTAGCCCCCAACACCCCTTTACCCCCACAGCCCCCAACACCCCTTTACCCCCGCAGCCCCCAACACCCCCTTTACCCCCGCAGCCCCCAACACCCCTTTACCCTCGCAGCCCCCAACACCCCTTTTCCCCCGCAGCCCCCAACACCCCTTTACCCCCGCAGCCCCAACACCCCTTTACCCTCGCAGCCCCCAACACCCCTTTTCCCCCGCAGCCCCCAACACCCCTTTACCCTCGCAGCCCCCAACACCCCTTTACCCTCGCAGCCCCCAACACCCCTTTTCCCCCGCAGCCCCCAACACCCCTTTACCCCCGCAGCCCCCAACACCCCTTTACCCCCAACACCCCTTTACCCCCGCAGCCCCCAACACCCCTTTACCCCCGCAGCCCCCAACACCCCTTTACCCTCGCAGCCCCCAACACCCCTTTACCCCCGCAGCCCCAACACCCCTTTACCCCCGCAGCCCCCAACACCCGTTTACCCTCGCAGCCCCCAACACCCCCTTTACCCCCGCAGCCCCCAACACCCCTTTACCCTCGCAGCCCCCAACACCCCTTTTCCCCCGCAGCCCCCAACACCCCTTTACCCCCGCAGCCCCAACACCCCTTTACCCTCGCAGCCCCCAACACCCCTTTTCCCCCGCAGCCCCCAACACCCCTTTACCCTCGCAGCCCCCAACACCCCTTTACCCTCGCAGCCCCCAACACCCCTTTTCCCCCGCAGCCCCCAACACCCCTTTACCCCCGCAGCCCCCAACACCCCTTTACCCCCAACACCCCTTTACCCCCAACACCCCTTTACCCCCGCAGCCCCCAACACCCCTTTACCCCCGCAGCCCCCAACACCCCTTTACCCTCGCAGCCCCCAACACCCCTTTACCCCCGCAGCCCCAACACCCCTTTACCCCCGCAGCCCCCAACACCCGTTTACCCTCGCAGCCCCCAACACCCCTTTACCCCCGCAGCCCCCAACACCCCTTTACCCCCACAGCCCCAACACCCCTTTACCCCCGCAGCCCCCAACACCCCCTTTACCCCCGCAGCCCCCAACACCCCTTTACCCTCGCAGCCCCCAACACCCCTTTTCCCCCGCAGCCCGCAGCCCCCAACACCCCTTTACCCCCGCAGCCCCAACACCCCTTTACCCTCGCAGCACCCAACACCCCTTTCCCCCGCAGCCCCCAACACCCCTTTACCCTCGCAGCCCCCAACACCCCTTTACCCCCGCAGCCCCCAACACCCTTTACCCCCGCAGCCCCCAATACCCCTTTACCCCCGCAGCCCCCAACACCCCCTTTACCCCCGCAGCCCCCAACACCCCTTTACCCTCGCAGCCCCCAACACCCCTTTTCCCCCGCAGCCCCCAACACCCCTTTACCCCCGCAGCCCCAACACCCCTTTACCCTCGCAGCCCCCAACACCCCTTTTCCCCCGCAGCCCCCAACACCCCTTTACCCTCGCAGCCCCCAACACCCCTTTACCCCCGCAGCCCCCAACACCCTTTACCCCCACAGCCCCCAACACCCTTTACCCCCGCAGCCCCCAACACCCCAACACCCCGTTGCCCCCAACACCCCTTTACCCCCAAAACCCCTTTACCCCCGCAGCCCCCAACACCCCTTTACCCCCTTTACCCCCAACACCCCTTTACCCTCGCAGCCCCCAACACCCCTTTACCCCCGCAGCCCCAACACCCCTTTACCCCCGCAGCCCCCAACACCCCTTTACCCTCGCAGCCCCCAACACCCCTTTACCCCCGCAGCCCCCAACACCCCTTTACCCCCACAGCCCCCAACACCCCTTTACCCCCGCAGCCCCCAACACCCCCTTTACCCCCGCAGCCCCCAACACCCCTTTACCCTCGCAGCCCCCAACACCCCTTTTCCCCCGCAGCCCCCAACACCCCTTTACCCCCGCAGCCCCAACACCCCTTTACCCTCGCAGCCCCCAACACCCCTTTTCCCCCGCAGCCCCCAACACCCCTTTACCCTCGCAGCCCCCAACACCCCTTTACCCTCGCAGCCCCCAACACCCCTTTTCCCCCGCAGCCCCCAACACCCCTTTACCCCCGCAGCCCCCAACACCCCTTTACCCCCAACACCCCTTTACCCCCAACACCCCTTTACCCCCGCAGCCCCCAACACCCCTTTACCCCCGCAGCCCCCAACACCCCTTTACCCTCGCAGCCCCCAACACCCCTTTACCCCCGCAGCCCCAACACCCCTTTACCCCCGCAGCCCCCAACACCCGTTTACCCTCGCAGCCCCCAACACCCCCTTTACCCCCGCAGCCCCCAACACCCCTTTACCCTCGCAGCCCCCAACACCCCTTTTCCCCCGCAGCCCCCAACACCCCTTTACCCCCGCAGCCCCAACACCCCTTTACCCTCGCAGCCCCCAACACCCCTTTTCCCCCGCAGCCCCCAACACCCCTTTACCCTCGCAGCCCCCAACACCCCTTTACCCTCGCAGCCCCCAACACCCCTTTTCCCCCGCAGCCCCCAACACCCCTTTACCCCCGCAGCCCCCAACACCCCTTTACCCCCAACACCCCTTTACCCCCAACACCCCTTTACCCCCGCAGCCCCCAACACCCCTTTACCCCCGCAGCCCCCAACACCCCTTTACCCTCGCAGCCCCCAACACCCCTTTACCCCCGCAGCCCCAACACCCCTTTACCCCCGCAGCCCCCAACACCCGTTTACCCTCGCAGCCCCCAACACCCCTTTACCCCCGCAGCCCCCAACACCCCTTTACCCCCACAGCCCCCAACACCCCTTTACCCCCGCAGCCCCCAACACCCCCTTTACCCCCGCAGCCCCCAACACCCCTTTACCCTCGCAGCCCCCAACACCCCTTTTCCCCCGCAGCCCCCAACACCCCTTTACCCCCGCAGCCCCAACACCCCTTTACCCTCGCAGCCCCCAACACCCCTTTTCCCCCGCAGCCCCCAACACCCCTTTACCCTCGCAGCCCCCAACACCCCTTTACCCCCGCAGCCCCCAACACCCTTTACCCCCTCAGCCCCCAACACCCTTTACCCCCGCAGCCCCCGCAGCCCCCAACACCCCTTTACCCCCGCAGCCCCCAACACCCTTTACCCCCACAGCCCCCAACACCCTTTACCCCCGCAGCCCCCAACACCCCTTTACCCCCAACACCCCTTTACCCCCGCAGCCCCCAACACCCCTTACCCAGATGGCTTTGCTACTGATCTATTGGGTGGAAGGTTTACATTCACACATAATGCAGATTACTGGAAGAGTTTCCTAGGTGACAGAGTTTGAATACACTCTAAAAGTGTTAAACACAGTTAAACAGGGAAAGTAAATAGTGAAAGGTGAGACATGCTGATGCCTGGACAGCCTCTCTCTCTCTCTCTGGGCAGCTACATACCACACAGTGGAAACTTTAGACATTTCTGAGACACTTAACCTTTGAACAAGGGTGAAAGTCTTCCTCTCCAGACTTTCTGATCTAAAATGGTCTGTTATGGCAAAGCCTTCCTCTCCAGACTCGCTGTAGAAGAAAAAAAACACCCAAACATTGTCTTTCTTTCATGTTGGTCAGACAGGCTGACTGAGCAGGAAGCAGGTGGGTGGAAATCTACTGATTGGTCAGACCGGCTGACCGAGCAGGAAGCAGGTGGGTGGAAATCTACTGATTGGTCAGACCGGCTGACCGAGCAGGAAGCAGGTGGGTGGAAATCTACTGATTGGTCACACAGGCTGACCGAGCAGGAAGCAGGTAGGTGGAAATCTACTGATTGGTCAGACAGACTGACCGAGCAGGAAGCAGGTGGGTGGAAATCTACTGATTGGTCAGACCGGCTGACCGAGCAGGAAGCAGGTGGGTGGAAATCTACTGATTGGTCAGACAGGCTGACCGAGCAGGAAGCAGGTGGGTGGAAATCTACTGATTGGTCAGACAGGCTGACCGAGCAGGAAGCAGGTGGGTGGAAATCTACTGATTGGTCAGACAGGCTGACCGAGCAGGAAGCAGGTGGGTGGAAATCTACTGATTGGTCAGACAGGCTGACCGAGCAGGAAGAAGGTGGGTGGAAATCTACTGATTGGTCAGACCGGCTGACCGATCAGCCTGAATGCCAAGCGGCACATCTGGAGGGAAACCTGGCACCATCCCTACGGTAAAGCGTGGTGGTGGCAGCATCCCTACGGTGAAGCGTGGTGGTGGCACCATCCCTACGGTGAAGCATGGTGGTGGCAGCATCCCTACGGTGAAGCGTGGTGGTGGCACCATCCCTACGGTGAAGCATGGTGGTGGCAGCATCCCTACGGTGAAGCATGGTGGTGGCAGCATCCCTACGGTGAAGCGTGGTGGTGGCAGCATCCCTACGGTGAAGCGTGGTGGTGGCAGCATCCCTACGGTGAAGCATGGTGGTGGCAGCATCCCTACGGTGAAGCATGGTGGTGGCAGCATCCCTACGGTGAAGCATGGTGGTGGCAGCATCCCTACGGTGAAGCATGGTGGCGGCAGCATCCCTACGGTGAAGCATGGTGGTGGCAGCATCCCTACGGTGAAGCATGGTGGTGGCAGCATCCCTACGGTGAAGCATGGTGGTGGCAGCATCCCTACGGTGAAGCATGGTGGTGGCAGCATCCCTACGGTGAAGCATGGTGGTGGCAGCATCATGCTGTGGGGATGTTTTTCAGCGGCAGGAACTGGAATAGTAGTCTTCTTTTTTATCCTCATCAGAGTATCAGACATTAACTCATGTTTTACAAAACTTCAACAAAAGTCTATTTACGTGCGATGACCTTCAGAACATTTTCCACATTAATAAACACATTTAATAACATACATATTTAAATATGTTTGAGGAATTTGAACAATATTGAGGAGAAATGTAGCATTGCTACACCCAACCAACAGGCATCAGACAACCATCTTGTGTGAGAGTAGTGGGTTGACAAACAGCTACATGTGATATCAAACATTCTGATTCCATGTGATATCAAACATTCTGATTCCATGTGATATCAAACATTCTGATTCCATGTGATATCAAACATTCTGATTCCATGTGATAACAAACATTCTGATTCCATGTGATATCAAACATTGTGATTCCATGTGATAACAAACATTCTGATTCCATGTGATATCAAACATTCTGATTCCATGTGATATCAAACATTCAGATTCCATGTGATATCAAACATTCTGATTCCATGTGATAACAAACATTCTGATTCCATGTGATATCAAACATTCTGATTCCATGTGATAACAAACATTCTGATTCCATGTGATAACAAACATTCTGATTCCATGTGATATCAAACATTCTGATTCCATGTGATAACAAACATTCTGATTCCATGTGATAACAAACATTCTGATTCCATGTGATAACAAACATTCTGATTCCATGTGATAACAAACATTCTGATTCCATGTGATATCAAACATTCTGATTCCATGTGATAACAAACATTCTGATTCCATGTGATATCAAACATTCTGATTCCATGTGATAACAAACATTCTGATTCCATGTGATAACAAACATTCTGATTCCATGTGATAACAAACATTCTGATTCCATGTGATATCAAACATTCTGATTCCATGTGATAACAAACATTCTGATTCCATGTGATATCAAACATTCTGATTCCATGTGATATCAAACATTCTGATTCCATGTGATAACAAACATTTTGATTCCATGTGATATCAAACATTCTGATTCCATGTGATATCAAACATTCTGATTCCATGTGATATCAAACATTCTGATTCCATGTGATATCAAACATTCAGATTCCATGTGATGTCAAACATTCGGATTCCATGTGATGTCAAACATTCTGATTCCATGTGATATCAAACATTCTGATTCCATGTGATAACAAACATTCTGATTCCATGTGATATCAAACATTCTGATTCCATGTGATAACAAACATTCTGATTCCATGTGATAACAAACATTCTGATTCCATGTGATAACAAACATTCTGATTCCATGTGATAACAAACATTCTGATTCCATGTGATATCAAACATTCTGATTCCATGTGATAACAAACATTCTGATTCCATGTGATATCAAACATTCTGATTCCATGTGATATCAAACATTCTGATTCCATGTGATATCAAACATTCTGATTCCATGTGATAACAAACATTCTGATTCCATGTGATATCAAACATTCTGATTCCATGTGATATCAAACATTCTGATTCCATGTGATAACAAACATTCTGATTCCATGTGATACAAACATTCTGATTCCATGTGATATCAAACATTCTGATTCCATGTGATATCAAACATTCTGATTCCATGTGATAACAAACATTCTGATTCCATGTCATATCAAACATTCTGATTCCATGTGATATCAAACATTCTGATTCCATGTGATATCAAACATTCTGATTCCATGTGATATCAAACATTCTGATTCCATGTGATATCAAACATTCAGATTCCATGTGATGTCAAACATTCGGATTCCATGTGATGTCAAACATTCTGATTCCATGTGATATCAAACATTCTGATTCCATGTGATAACAAACATTCTGATTCCATGTGATATCAAACATTCTGATTCCATGTGATAACAAACATTCTGATTCCATGTGATAACAAACATTCTGATTCCATGTGATAACAAACATTCTGATTCCATGTGATAACAAACATTCTGATTCCATGTGATAACAAACATTCTGATTCCATGTGATATCAAACATTCTGATTCCATGTGATATCAAACATTCTGATTCCATGTGATATCAAACATTCTGATTCCATGTGATAACAAACATTCTGATTCCATGTGATATCAAACATTCTGATTCCATGTGATATCAAACATTCTGATTCCATGTGATATCAAACATTCTGATTCCATGTGATATCAAACATTCTGATTCCATGTGATATCAAACATTCTGATTCCATGTGATAACAAACATTCTGATTCCATGTGATATCAAACATTCTGATTCCATGTGATATCAAACATTCTGATTCCATGTGATATCAAACATTCTGATTCCATGTGATATCAAACATTCTGATTCCATGTGATATCAAACATTCAGATTCCATGTGATGTCAAACATTCGGATTCCATGTGATGTCAAACATTCTGATTCCATGTGATATCAAACATTCTGATTCCATG
>NC_092104.1:2567722-2652722 GCF_045679555.1 Salvelinus alpinus | reverse complement strand
TGGAGACTTGGCTGTGATAAATGGAGTGGAAACTTGGCTGTGAAAATAAAAGGAGTGGAGACTTGGCTGTAAAAATTCAATGAGTGGAGACTTGGCTGTGACAATAAAAGGAGTGGAGACTTGGCTGTAAAAATAAAAGGAGTGGAGACTTGGCTGTGATAAATGGAGTGGAAACTTGGCTGTGATAAATGGAGTGGAGACTTGGCTGTAAAAAGTAAATGGAGTGAAGACTTGGCTGTAAAAATAAAAGGAGCGTAGACTTGGCTGTAAAAATAAAAGGAGTGGAGACTTGGCTGTGACAATAAAAGGAGTGGAGACTTGGCTGTGACAATAAAAGGAGTGGAGACTTGGCTGTGACAATAAAAGGAGTGGAGACTTGGCTGTGACAATAAAAGGAGTGGAGACTTGGCTGTGATAATAAAAGGAGTGGAGACTTGGCTGTGATAATAAAAGGAGTGGAGACTTGGCTGTGACAATAAAAGGAGTGGAGACTTGGCTGTGACTATAAAGGGAGTGGAGACTTGGCTGTGATAATAAATGGAGTGGAGACTTGGCTGTGACAATAAAAGGAGTGGAGACTTGGCTGTGATAATAAAAGGATAATAAATGGAGTGGAGACTTGGCTGTGACAATAAATTGAGTGGAGACTTGGCTGTGACTACTTTTAGTTTATTTTGTAAATATTTTCTTAACTCTATTTCTTTAACTGCATTGTTGGTAAGTAATCATTTCACGGTAAGGTCTATACGGTTGTATTTGGCGCATTTTACAAACACAATTTGATTTGATTTGATTTTGGCAGCAGGTTTGCTGATTCCCATGAGACGTCAACACTGCAGATATGATATGTGTGTGATGCGTTGCTACAGCAACTCTTCCTATGCACAGAATGTGATACAGGAACCAGAACTGATCATCTACCTGGCCTACTTTTGATAATGATCTTGTCGTCTTTTTTGATACCTTGGAATATTAAGTGGACAAATATTCAGATGACAAGCTAACAACGGATGAACCATTTTGTGTTATTCTTCACTAGCGTATTCTGTTACAGCACTAAACATGTAGGTCTATCATCTCCTAGCGATAGTAAAACATTTTTTTTTAATGTTCAAGTCCCTGTCCACCCCTGATACCAGATGTTTAGGTTGTGGTCCCTGTCTGCCCCTGATACCAGATGTTTAGGTTGTGGTCCCTGTCCGCCCCTGATACCAGATGTTTAGGTTGTGGTCCCCGTCCGCCCCTGATACCAGATGTTTAGGTTGTGGTCCCTGTCCGCCCCTGATACCAGATGTTTAGGTTGTGGTCCCTGTCTGCCCCTGATACCAGATGTTTAGGTTGTGGTCCCCGTCTGCCCCTGATACCAGATGTTTAGGTTGTGGTCCCCGTCCGCCCCTGATACCAGATGTTTAGGTTGTGGTCCCCGTCCGCCCCTGATACCAGATGTTTAGGTTGTGGTCCCCGTCCGCCCCTGATACCAGATGTTTAGGTTGTGGTCCCCGTCTGCCCCTGATACCAGATGTTTAGGTTGTGGTCCCTGTCCGCCCCTGATACCAGATGTTTAGGTTGTGGTCCCCGTCTGCCCCTGATACCAGATGTTTAGGTTGTGGTCCCCGTCTGCCCCTGATACCAGATGTTTAGGTTGTGGTCCCCGTCTGCCCCTGATACCAGATGTTTAGGTTGTGGTCCCCGTCCGCCCCTGATACCAGATGTTTAGGTTGTGGTCCCGGTCCGCCCCTGATACCAGATGTTTAGGTTGTGGTCCCTGTCCGCCCCTGATACCAGATGTTTAGGTTGTGGTCCCCGTCTGCCCCTGATACCAGATGTTTAGGTTGTGGTCCCGGTCCGCCCCTGATACCAGATGTTTAGGTTGTGGTCCCTGTCTGCCCCTGATACCAGATGTTTAGGTTGTGGTCCCCGTCTGCCCCTGATACCAGATGTTTAGGTTGTGGTCCCTGTCCGCCCCTGATACCAGATGTTTAGGTTGTGGTCCCTGTCTGCCCCTGATACCAGATGTTTAGGTTTTGGTCCCTGTCTGCCCCTGATACCAGATGTTTAGGTTGTGGTCCCGGTCCGCCCCTGATACCAGATGTTTAGGTTGTGGTCCCCGTCTGCCCCTGATACCAGATGTTTAGGTTGTGGTCCCCGTCTGCCCCTGATACCAGATGTTTAGGTTGTGGTCCCTGTCTGCCCCTGATACCAGATGTTTAGGTTGTGGTCCCGGTCCGCCCCTGATACCAGATGTTTAGGTTGTGGTCCCGGTCCGCCCCTGATACCAGATGTTTAGGTTGTGGTCCCCGTCTGCCCCTGATACCAGATGTTTAGGTTGTGGTCCCCGTCTGCCCCTGATACCAGATGTTTAGGTTGTGGTCCCTGTCTGCCCCTGATACCAGATGTTTAGGTTGTGGTCCCCGTCTGCCCCTGATACCAGATGTTTAGGTTGTGGTCCCCGTCTGCCCCTGATACCAGATGTTTAGGTTGTGGTCCCTGTCTGCCCCTGATACCAGATGTTTAGGTTGTGGTCCCCGTCTGCCCCTGATACCAGATGTTTAGGTTGTGGTCCCTGTCTGCCCCTGATACCAGATGTTTAGGTTGTGGTCCCTGTCTGCCCCTGATACCAGATGTTTAGGTTGTGGTCCCTGTCTGCCCCTGATACCAGATGTTTAGGTTGTGGTCCCTGTCTGCCCCTGATACCAGATGTTTAGGTTGTGGTCCCTGTCCGCCCCTGATACCAGATGTTTAGGTTGTGGTCCCCGTCTGCCCCTGATACCAGATGTTTAGGTTGTGGTCCCCGTCTGCCCCTGATACCAGATGTTTAGGTTGTGGTCCCCGTCTGCCCCTGATACCAGATGTTTAGGTTGTGGTCCCTGTCTGCCCCTGATACCAGATGTTTAGGTTGTGGTCCCGGTCCGCCCCTGATACCAGATGTTTAGGTTGTGGTCCCGGTCCGCCCCTGATACCAGATGTTTAGGTTGTGGTCCCCGTCTGCCCCTGATACCAGATGTTTAGGTTGTGGTCCCCGTCTGCCCCTGATACCAGATGTTTAGGTTGTGGTCCCTGTCTGCCCCTGATACCAGATGTTTAGGTTGTGGTCCCCGTCTGCCCCTGATACCAGATGTTTAGGTTGTGGTCCCCGTCTGCCCCTGATACCAGATGTTTAGGTTGTGGTCCCTGTCTGCCCCTGATACCAGATGTTTAGGTTGTGGTCCCCGTCTGCCCCTGATACCAGATGTTTAGGTTGTGGTCCCTGTCTGCCCCTGATACCAGATGTTTAGGTTGTGGTCCCTGTCTGCCCCTGATACCAGATGTTTAGGTTGTGGTCCCTGTCTGCCCCTGATACCAGATGTTTAGGTTGTGGTCCCTGTCTGCCCCTGATACCAGATGTTTAGGTTGTGGTCCCTGTCCGCCCCTGATACCAGATGTTTAGGTTGTGGTCCCCGTCTGCCCCTGATACCAGATGTTTAGGTTGTGGTCCCTGTCCGCCCCTGATACCAGATGTTTAGGTTGTGGTCCCGGTCTGCCCCTGATACCAGATGTTTAGGTTGTGGTCCCCGTCTGCCCCTGATACCAGATGTTTAGGTTGTGGTCCCCGTCTGCCCCTGATACCAGATGTTTAGGTTGTGGTCCCTGTCCGCCCCTGATACCAGATGTTTAGGTTGTGGTCCCTGTCTGCCCCTGATACCAGATGTTTAGGTTGTGGTCCCCGTCTGCCCCTGATACCAGATGTTTAGGTTCTGGTCCCCGTCCGCCCCTGATACCAGATGTTTAGGTTGTGGTCCCTGTCTGCCCCTGATACCAGATGTTTAGGTTGTGGTCCCTGTCTGCCCCTGATACCAGATGTTTAGGTTGTGGTCCCTGTCCGCCCCTGATACCAGATGTTTAGGTTGTGGTCCCTGTCTGCCCCTGATACCAGATGTTTAGGTTGTGGTCCCTGTCCGCCCCTGATACCAGATGTTTAGGTTGTGGTCCCCGTCTGCCCCTGATACCAGATGTTTAGGTTGTGGTCCCTGTCTGCCCCTGATACCAGATGTTTAGGTTGTGGTCCCTGTCTGCCCCTGATACCAGATGTTTAGGTTGTGGTCCCTGTCCGCCCCTGATACCAGATGTTTAGGTTGTGGTCCCCGTCTGCCCCTGATACCAGATGTTTAGGTTGTGGTCCCCGTCTGCCCCTGATACCAGATGTTTAGGTTGTGGTCCCCGTCCGCCCCTGATACCAGATGTTTAGGTTGTGGTCCCCGTCTGCCCCTGATACCAGATGTTTAGGTTGTGGTCCCGGTCCGCCCCTGATACCAGATGTTTAGGTTGTGGTCCCTGTCTACCCCTGATACCAGATGTTTAGGTTGTGGTCCCTGTCTGCCCCTGATACCAGATGTTTAGGTTGTGGTCCCCGTCTGCCCCTGATACCAGATGTTTAGGTTGTGGTCCCCGTCCGCCCCTGATACCAGATGTTTAGGTTGTGGTCCCTGTCTGCCCCTGATACCAGATGTTTAGGTTGTGGTCCCTGTCCGCCCCTGATACCAGATGTTTAGGTTGTGGTCCCCGTCTGCCCCTGATACCAGATGTTTAGGTTGTTGTCCCGGTCCGCCCCTGATACCAGATGTTTAGGTTGTGGTCCCCGTCTGCCCCTGATACCAGATGTTTAGGTTGTGGTCCCTGTCCGCCCCTGATACCAGATGTTTAGGTTGTGGTCCCCGTCTGCCCCTGATACCAGATGTTTAGGTTGTGGTCCCCGTCTGCCCCTGATACCAGATGTTTAGGTTGTGGTCCCTGTCCGCCCCTGATACCAGATGTTTAGGTTGTGGTCCCCGTCTGCCCCTGATACCAGATGTTTAGGTTGTTGTCCCGGTCCGCCCCTGATACCAGATGTTTAGGTTGTGGTCCCCGTCTGCCCCTGATACCAGATGTTTAGGTTGTGGTCCCTGTCTGCCCCTGATACCAGATGTTTAGGTTGTGGTCCCCGTCTGCCCCTGATACCAGATGTTTAGGTTGTGGTCCCTGTCTGCCCCTGATACCAGATGTTTAGGTTGTGGTCCCTGTCTGCCCCTGATACCAGATGTTTAGGTTGTGGTCCCTGTCCACCCCTGATACCAGATGTTTAGGTTGTGGTCCCCGTCCGCCCCTGATACCAGATGTTTAGGTTGTGGTCCCCGTCTGCCCCTGATACCAGATGTTTAGGTTGTGGTCCCTGTCTGCCCCTGATACCAGATGTTTAGGTTGTGGTCCCTGTCTGCCCCTGATACCAGATGTTTAGGTTGTGGTCCCTGTCCGCCCCTGATACCAGATGTTTAGGTTGTGGTCCCTGTCCGCCCCTGATACCAGATGTTTAGGTTGTGGTCCCTGTCCGCCCCTGATACCAGATGTTTAGGTTGTGGTCCCTGTCTGCCCCTGATACCAGATGTTTAGGTTGTGGTCCCTGTCTGCCCCTGATACCAGATGTTTAGGTTGTGGTCCCTGTCTGCCCCTGATACCAGATGTTTAGGTTGTGGTCCCTGTCTGCCCCTGATACCAGATGTTTAGGTTGTGGTCCCGGTCTGCCCCTGATACCAGATGTTTAGGTTGTGGTCCCCGTCTGCCCCTGATACCAGATGTTTAGGTTGTGGTCCCGGTCCGCCCCTGATACCAGATGTTTAGGTTGTGGTCCCGGTCTGCCCCTGATACCAGATGTTTAGGTTGTGGTCCCCGTCCGCCCCTGATACCAGATGTTTAGGTTATGGTCCCCGTCTGCCCCTGATACCAGATGTTTAGGTTGTGGTCCCGGTCTGCCCCTGATACCAGATGTTTAGGTTGTGGTCCCGGTCTGCCCCTGATACCAGATGTTTAGGTTGTGGTCCCCGTCTGCCCCTGATACCAGATGTTTAGGTTGTGGTCCCTGTCCGCCCCTGATACCAGATGTTTAGGTTGTGGTCCCTGTCCGCCCCTGATACCAGATGTTTAGGTTGTGGTCCCTGTCCGCCCCTGATACCAGATGTTTAGGTTGTGGTCCCGGTCCGCCCCTGATACCAGATGTTTAGGTTGTGGTCCCGGTCCGCCCCTGATACCAGATGTTTAGGTTGTGGTCCCCGTCTGCCCCTGATACCAGATGTTTAGGTTGTGGTCCCCGTCTGCCCCTGATACCAGATGTTTAGGTTGTGGTCCCTGTCTGCCCCTGATACCAGATGTTTAGGTTTTGGTCCCTGTCTGCCCCTGATACCAGATGTTTAGGTTGTGGTCCCCGTCTGCCCCTGATACCAGATGTTTAGGTTGTGGTCCCCGTCCGCCCCTGATACCAGATGTTTAGGTTGTGGTCCCGGTCCGCCCCTGATACCAGATGTTTAGGTTGTGGTCCCGGTCCGCCCCTGATACCAGATGTTTAGGTTGTGGTCCCGGTCCGCCCCTGATACCAGATGTTTAGGTTGTGGTCCCCGTCTGCCCCTGATACCAGATGTTTAGGTTGTGGTCCCTGTCCGCCCCTGATACCAGATGTTTAGGTTGTTGTCCCGGTCCGCCCCTGATACCAGATGTTTAGGTTGTGGTCCCCGTCTGCCCCTGATACCAGATGTTTAGGTTGTGGTCCCTGTCTGCCCCTGATACCAGATGTTTAGGTTGTGGTCCCTGTCTGCCCCTGATACCAGATGTTTAGGTTGTGGTCCCCGTCTGCCCCTGATACCAGATGTTTAGGTTGTGGTCCCTGTCTGCCCCTGATACCAGATGTTTAGGTTGTGGTCCCTGTCTGCCCCTGATACCAGATGTTTAGGTTGTGGTCCCCGTCTGCCCCTGATACCAGATGTTTAGGTTGTTGTCCCGGTCCGCCCCTGATACCAGATGTTTAGGTTGTGGTCCCCGTCTGCCCCTGATACCAGATGTTTAGGTTGTGGTCCCGGTCTGCCCCTGATACGAGATGTTTAGGTTGTGGTCCCGGTCTGCCCCTGATACCAGATGTTTAGGTTGTTGTCCCGGTCCGCCCCTGATACCAGATGTTTAGGTTGTGGTCCCTGTCTGCCCCTGATACCAGATGTTTAGGTTGTTGTCCCTGTCTGCCCCTGATACCAGATGTTTAGGTTGTGGTCCCCGTCTGCCCCTGATACCAGATGTTTAGGTTGTGGTCCCTGTCCGCCCCTGATACCAGATGTTTAGGTTGTGGTCCCTGTCCGCCCCTGATACCAGATGTTTAGGTTGTGGTCCCTGTCTGCCCCTGATACCAGATGTTTAGGTTGTGGTCCCTGTCTGCCCCTGATACCAGATGTTTAGGTTGTGGTCCCTGTCTGCCCCTGATACCAGATGTTTAGGTTGTGGTCCCTGTCTGCCCCTGATACCAGCTGTTTAGGTTGTGGTCCCTGTCTGCCCCTGATACCAGATGTTTAGGTTGTGGTCCCGGTCTGCCCCTGATACCAGATGTTTAGGTTGTGGTCCCCGTCTGCCCCTGATACCAGATGTTTAGGTTGTGGTCCCGGTCCGCCCCTGATACCAGATGTTTAGGTTGTGGTCCCGGTCCGCCCCTGATACCAGATGTTTAGGTTGTAGTCCCCGTCTGCCCCTGATACCAGATGTTTAGGTTGTGGTCCCCGTCTGCCCCTGATACCAGATGTTTAGGTTGTGGTCCCCGTCTGCCCCTGATACCAGATGTTTAGGTTATGGTCCCCGTCTGCCCCTGATACCAGATGTTTAGGTTGTGGTCCCGGTCTGCCCCTGATACCAGATGTTTAGGTTGTGGTCCCTGTCTGCCCCTGATACCAGATGTTTAGGTTGTGGTCCCCGTCTGCCCCTGATACCAGATGTTTAGGTTGTGGTCCCCGTCCGCCCCTGATACCAGATGTTTAGGTTGTGGTCCCTGTCTGCCCCTGATACCAGATGTTTAGGTTGTGGTCCCGGTCCGCCCCTGATACCAGATGTTTAGGTTGTGGTCCCGGTCCGCCCCTGATACCAGATGTTTAGGTTGTGGTCCCCGTCCGCCCCTGATACCAGATGTTTAGGTTGTGGTCCCCGTCTGCCCCTGATACCAGATGTTTAGGTTGTGGTCCCGGTCCGCCCCTGATACCAGATGTTTAGGTTGTGGTCCCCGTCCGCCCCTGATACCAGATGTTTAGGTTGTGGTCCCCGTCTGCCCCTGATACCAGATGTTTAGGTTGTGGTCCCCGTCTGCCCCTGATACCAGATGTTTAGGTTGTGGTCCCCGTCTGCCCCTGATACCAGATGTTTAGGTTGTGGTCCCGGTCCGCCCCTGATACCAGATGTTTAGGTTGTGGTCCCGGTCCGCCCCTGATACCAGATGTTTAGGTTGTGGTCCCCGTCCGCCCCTGATACCAGATGTTTAGGTTGTGGTCCCCGTCTGCCCCTGATACCAGATGTTTAGGTTGTGGTCCCGGTCCGCCCCTGATACCAGATGTTTAGGTTGTGGTCCCCGTCCGCCCCTGATACCAGATGTTTAGGTTGTGGTCCCCGTCTGCCCCTGATACCAGATGTTTAGGTTGTGGTCCCCGTCTGCCCCTGATACCAGATGTTTAGGTTGTGGTCCCCGTCTGCCCCTGATACCAGATGTTTAGGTTGTGGTCCCTGTCCGCCCCTGATACCAGATGTTTAGGTTGTGGTCCCCGTCTGCCCCTGATACCAGATGTTTAGGTTGTGGTCCCTGTCCGCCCCTGATACCAGATGTTTAGGGTGTGGTCCCCGTCTGCCCCTGATAGCAGATGTTTAGGTTGTGGTCCCTGTCTGCCCCTGATACCAGATGTTTAGGTTGTGGTCCCTGTCTGCCCCTGATACCAGATGTTTAGGTTGTGGTCCCTGTCTGCCCCTGATACCAGATGTTTAGGTTGTGGTCCCTGTCTGCCCCTGATACCAGATGTTTCGGTTGTGGTCCCCGTCCGCCCCTGATACCAGATGTTTAGGTTGTGGTCCCTGTCTGCCCCTGATACCAGATGTTTAGGTTGTGGTCCCCGTCCGCCCCTGATACCAGATGTTTAGGTTGTGGTCCCTGTCCGCCCCTGATACCAGATGTTTAGGTTGTGGTCCCTGTCCGCCCCTGATACCAGATGTTTAGGTTGTTGTCCCGGTCCGCCCCTGATACCAGATGTTTAGGTTGTGGTCCCCGTCTGCCCCTGATACCAGATGTTTAGGTTGTGGTCCCTGTCTGCCCCTGATACCAGATGTTTAGGTTGTGGTCCCGGTCCGCCCCTGATACCAGATGTTTAGGTTGTGGTCCCCGTCCGCCCCTGATACCAGATGTTTAGGTTGTGGTCCCCGTCTGCCCCTGATACCAGATGTTTAGGTTGTGGTCCCCGTCTGCCCCTGATACCAGATGTTTAGGTTGTGGTCCCCGTCTGCCCCTGATACCAGATGTTTAGGTTGTGGTCCCTGTCCGCCCCTGATACCAGATGTTTAGGTTGTGGTCCCCGTCTGCCCCTGATACCAGATGTTTAGGTTGTGGTCCCTGTCCGCCCCTGATACCAGATGTTTAGGTTGTGGTCCCCGTCTGCCCCTGATAGCAGATGTTTAGGTTGTGGTCCCTGTCTGCCCCTGATACCAGATGTTTAGGTTGTGGTCCCTGTCTGCCCCTGATACCAGATGTTTAGGTTGTGGTCCCTGTCTGCCCCTGATACCAGATGTTTAGGTTGTGGTCCCTGTCTGCCCCTGATACCAGATGTTTCGGTTGTGGTCCCCGTCCGCCCCTGATACCAGATGTTTAGGTTGTGGTCCCTGTCTGCCCCTGATACCAGATGTTTAGGTTGTGGTCCCCGTCCGCCCCTGATACCAGATGTTTAGGTTGTGGTCCCTGTCCGCCCCTGATACCAGATGTTTAGGTTGTGGTCCCTGTCCGCCCCTGATACCAGATGTTTAGGTTGTTGTCCCGGTCCGCCCCTGATACCAGATGTTTAGGTTGTGGTCCCCGTCTGCCCCTGATACCAGATGTTTAGGTTGTGGTCCCTGTCTGCCCCTGATACCAGATGTTTAGGTTGTGGTCCCGGTCCGCCCCTGATACCAGATGTTTAGGTTGTTGTCCCGGTCCGCCCCTGTTACCAGATGATTAGGTTGTGCAATATAATGTTATTTTTTTTTTAGATATTCCAATCCATTTACCTGTATTATCATTGGAGGACCTCCTGAATTCCAGTTATGTACTTTGTCAATGCCATGTGACGGCTTGGTCTGTGGTTTCTCTTAGGCTAATGGTTAACATGTTGGCTTGGAGTACCAGAGCTCCCCGGTTTGATCACACCAGTGATTTCCTTCTGACAGGAAGGTTTTCATAGCAACAGGGCCGGACCGGTGCCCCGGGTCACGGATCAGAGGTGAGAAGAACAATACTCTCAGTGACGGACGTCCCGACCAGAAAGTCAGAAGGAGGTGGAGCTGATGGATGGATGACAGACGGTTAAATGATTGTATAAGAAGGAAAGGGTAGAGGAAACGCAGCCAGAGAAGATGGAGATTCCATCTCGTCACAACCCTTGTTTTCTCATTTCACTTCCTACCCTGATGGGTAACAACGGTAACTAACCATAGCACTCATCTGATTGGCTGACAGACTTGTGTTTGTTTAATGCCTGGTCCAAATCAGGAAGCAGTGACTGATAAGGTTGTGAGAGTGGTGACAGTTTGTCTCACCCCCGCCCCCATTGAGATGTTAAGTGCAGGGAAGTGATCAGCCCATGGTTGCTGTTGACACTATGATGCTGAGAATAACATGGCGTTAACCCACTGGGAACAGATGTCAGTTCAACTTCTAGTTTTGTTGTACATTTGTTTGGAGTTGTCAACTAACATGAATTCAAAGTGAAATCAATCAACAACAAAAAAAAAAATCAGCATGTCATTGGATTTAAGTTAAAAGTAGAAAATTCCTTTATATTGATAACTTTAAAAAAATATATAATCAGTGTTCCACATTGATTCACTGTCGTCACATAGATTGTTTTGTTGTTGAAATGACGTGGCAACAACTTTGATTCAACCAGGTTTCGCCCAGTGGGGACTCTCTGTCTTCCCTCAGCCCTGATGACCTGGAAATGTAACACTGGAAAAACGGGTTATCACAGCAAGGCAAACCTATTGTCACACCCGTTTGACAGACAGCATGTGAGAGTAAAGTACTGTAGTGTTGTGGTATTTATGTTGAATGAATGTCCAATTTATTAATTGAAGATTGAAAACCTTTCTGGTAATATTCTCACACAGCAGTGACCTGGCACCAGCACATTACAGCTATTTGGAGAGAAAACCTCTACTGACCTGGTGCAGTCTGAGCTGAAGAAACGTCTGTCATAAGTTATGTTCAAGAGTGGTGCTCAGAGATGAGCTGTGTTTTGGTCTAACTGTTTCCCTGGTACTCAGAGTTGAACTGTGTTTTGGTCTAACTGTTTCCCTGGTACTCAGAGTTGAACTGTGTTTTGGTCTAACTGTTTCTCTGGTACTCAGAGTTCAGAGCATTCCTCCCTTGAAAGACATGAGACGAAGACTCGAGACAAAAGACAAGACAAGCCATTAAACATTTCTCTGGAACAAAGTGAGAGAGAGAAGTCCGTACGGACGGAGGATCCAGATTTGTCAAACGCCGGCCGAGGTCTCATAATGTTACATGATTATAAAACCTAATCTTTACAAGATGGTTGATCCTTCACAGCCGGAGAGCGGCGATTGGAGTGGCAATGGGGTGGAAATGTAAGCTCTATTACCGATCTGTGTCCTTGGGGGAATCCAGACACTAATTGTTGAATGCTTCACTTGATTTTTTGGCAGCGGATGAGACAGACTCACATACTGAACTGTAAGTGTTGTCTGGGGCAGAAGCCGAGTAGACACCAGTGGTCAGTCCGTGTTAAACGCTTCTGATTGGTGCTTAGACCAGGGTCAGTCCGTATTAAACGCTTCTTATTGGTGCGTAGACCAGGGTCAGCCCGTGTTAACCGCTTCTGATTGGTGCGTAGACCAGGGTCAGTCTGTATTAAACGCCTCTGATTGGTGCGTAGACCAGGGTCAGTCCGTGTTAAACGCTTCTGATTGGTGCTTAGACCAGGGTCAGCCCGTGTTAAACGCTTCTGATTGGTGCGTAGACCAGGGTCAGCCTGTTAAACAACTTCTGATTGGTGCGTAGACCAGGGTCAGTCTGTATTAAACGCCTCTGATTGGTGCGTAGACCAGGGTCAGCCTGTTAAACAACTTCTGATTGGTGCGTAGACCAGGGTCAGTCTGTATTAAACGCCTCTGATTGGTGCCATATTATGGGGTCGGCCTTTGATTGGTGGTCAGTCCATGATAAAAGCCTCTGATTGGTGCATAGACTCTGATGTCCCGATTTAGCCCCCTTTTGATTGACTGGACACCATGTCCTTATTGTTCCCTGGCTTGCCAACTGTCCAGTCCAACTCGTAAACCTAAAGACACTAATATCCTACAAATAATCCACTTCAGACCTGAAGGTTAAAACCAATGTCCCTGTTCTTTCTGAGAAAAGAAGCCCCAATGACTTTGGAAAACACTTTGTAAGACTTTTAGCTGTTCTGGCAAATTTTGAAAATGTGGATTTTGAGGCCCAAAAAATGTGAGACAATGTTGAAAACAGAGGTGTCCCAAACTGACTGCAGACCAGAGCAGTGGTCAGATTACAGAGCTGGGATATGAAGCGTAGACCAGAGCAGTGGTCAGATTACAGAGGTGGGATATGAAGCCCAGACTAGAGCAGTGGTCAGATTACAGAGCTGGGATATGAAACCCAGACCAGAGCAGTGGTCAGATTACAGAGCTGGGATATGAAACGTAGACCTGAACAGTGGTCAGAGTACAGACGGCCAGGGCAAGTGATTAAAAACAGACGTTGCTCTAGTCATCCTTTCATCATTTCATCAATGATGGTTCTTTTTTTTTTCTTTTTTTTAAGCCATGGGAATTCCTCATCTGTTTCCATTTCTGTTTGTTTTCATTGAAGAGGTACTATGACCTAGATGAAGCTAAAGCGTTACAAGGCTGTACGCCAGATTCTAACCTAATGCCAAACCGCTTGACCATCCAGAGCTCATCATTGATGGCTTTTAAAACACTGAAAACTGAAGCTTTTAACCTTTAAAAAAAATAATAATAATTAAAACCACAATCCCGACTCTGTATCTTTTGTCTTGTATTATATTGTTTAGACTGGTATTCTATCAGCCCTGCAACCCCCAACCCAACTGGGTGCACCCCCAAACTAGGGACCCCCTACCTCCCAAATCCCAGTTGAACCGCTGTGTACATCCAATATCAGCGATTACAGGTTTGATTCTGAGGTTGAAATACTGTGTACATTCATATCAGATATTGCAGGTTTCATTGTAAGCAGTAGATGTACAGTTGAAGTCGGAAGTTTACATACCCTTAGATTGGAGTCATTAAAACTTGTTTTTCAACCACTCCACAAATTTCTTGTTAACAAACTATAGTTTTGGCAAGTCGGGTTAGGACATCTACTTTTGAACGTACAAGTCATTTTTCCAACAATTGTTTACAGACAGATTATTTCACTTATAATTCAATGTATCACAATTCCAATGGGTCAGAAGTTTACATACACTAAGTTGACTGTGCCCTTAAACAGCTTGGATAATTCCAGAAAATGATGTCATGGCTTTAGAAGCTTCTAATTGACATCATTTGAGTCAATGTGTACCTGTGGATGTATTTGAAGGCCTACCTTCAAACTCAGTGCCTCTTTGCTTGACATCATGGGAAAATCTAAAGAAATCCGCCAAGACCTCCGCCCCAAAAAATGGTAGACCTCCACAAGTCTGGTTCATCTTTGGGAGCAATTTCCAAACACCTGAAGGTACCACGTTCATCTGTACGAACAATAGTACGCAAGTATAAACACCATGGGACCACGCAGCTGTCATACCGCTCAGGAAGGAGTCTCCTAGAGATGAACGTATTTTGGTGTGAAAAGTGCAAATCAATCCCAGAACAACAGCAAAGTACCTTGTGAAGATGCTGGAGGAAACAGGTACAATCGTATCTATATCCACAGTAAAACGAGTCCTATATCAACATAACCTGAAAGGCCGCTTAGCAAGGAAGAAGCCACTGCTCCAAAACCACCATAAAAAAGCCAGACTACGGTTTGCAACTGCACATGGGGACACAGATCGTACTTTTTGGAGAAATGTCCTCTGGTCTGATGAAACAACAATAGAACTGTTTGGCCATAATGACCATCGTTATATTTGGAGGAAAAAGGGGGAGGCTTGCAAGCCAAAGAACACCATCCCAACCGTGAAGCACGGGGGTGGCAGCATCATGTTGTGGGGGTGCTTTGCTGCAGGAGGGACTGGTGCACTTCACAAAATAGATGGCATCATGAGGTAGGAAAATCATGTGGATATATTGAAGCAACATCTCAAGACATCAGTCAGGAAGTTAAAGCTTGGTCGCAAATGGGTCTTCCAAATGGACAATGACCCCAAGCATACTTCCAAAGTTGTGGCAAAATGGCTTAAGGACAACAAAGTCAAGGTATTGGAGTGGCCATCACAAAGCCCTGACCTCAATCCTATAGAAAATTTGTGGGCAGAACTGAAAAAGCGTGTGCGAGCCTGAGACGTCCACAGAGAGAGACAAAGCTGAACCCCCAGTCATGTCTTTAACCTGTTTCTCTGTAACTACACACACACACACGCGCGCACGCACACAAGCACAGACACACACACACACACACGCACACACGCACACACGCACGCACACACACAGACACACACACGCGCACGCACACACACACACACACACACATGCACACACGCGCACGCACGCACACACGCACGCACGCACGCGCACACACACAGACACACACACACACACACGCACAGACAAACAAACAAACAAAAACACAAACACAAGCATGCTGCCTTTGAAACATTGCATGCCACAAAATACAGCCTAATATGTTCTGAATGTCTGCATGCGACATGTTTTTTTTTTGTTTCCCATTTATATTTAGGCAAATAACAGATGTAGGGAGATTATTTGGGAGATTCATTTGTCATCTGCACACAGAGGGACCATCTGTGGATGGTTGTGAATTAATGAATGGCCCATCGGCGGCTCTGTAGCTTTAAGAGTTTCCGAGGTCTATTTTGCTTAGTGATTTGTTACAGTGCAACGTGTACACGACACATCGTAACGCCATCTTGATTCATCTCGTCAATGTTCCATTACTCGTAATGATGATGGTGATCATCCATGTTAAACAAAACATGCAATAACACAACACACAATGACACAACACACAACAACACAACATGCTAGAACACAACACACAATGACACAACACGCAACAACACAACACACAATAACACAACACACAATGACACAACACACAATGACACAACATGCAACAACACAACATGCAATAACACGACACACAACAACACAACACACAATACACAATACACAACAACACAACACACAACAACACAACACACAATGACACAACACACAATGACACAACCCACAACAACACAACACACAACAACACAACACACAACAACACAACACACAATGACACAACACACAATGACACAACCCACAACACAACACACAACAACACAACACACAACAACACAACACACAATGACACAACACACAATGACACAACCCACAACAACACAACACACAACAACACAACACACAATAACACAACACACAATACACAACACACAACAACACAACACACAATGACACAACAACACAACATGCAATAACACAACACACAATAACACAACACACAACAACACAACACACAATACACAACACATAATACGGAATACACAATACACAATAACACAACATCCAATAGTACAACACACAATGACACAACACAACACACACAATAACAATAAAAGCTTCACATGTGTATTGTCTGTTAATAGCAGTTTGAAAATAGACAACATGTATGTGTCAGTAGGAGTCAGTAGGTGTCAGTAGGTGTCAGTAGGAGTCAGTAGGTGTCAGTAGGAGTCAGTAGGTGTCAGTAGGTGTCAGTGGGAGTCAGTAGGTGTCAGTAGGAGTCAGTAGGTGTCAGTAGGTGTCAGTAGGTGTCAGTAGGAGTCAGTAGGTGTCAGTAGGAGTCAGTAGGTGTCAGTGGGAGTCAGTAGGTGTCAGTAGGAGTCAGTAGGTGTCAGTAGGAGTCAGTAGGTGTCAGTATGAGTCAGTAGGTGTCAGTAGGAGTCAGTAGGAGTCAGTAGGAGTCAGTAGGAGTCAGTAGGTGTCAGTAGGAGTCAGTAGGAGTCAGTAGGAGTCAGTAGGTGTCAGTAGCAGTCAGTAGGTGTCAGTAGGTGTCAGTAGGAGTCAGTAGGAGTCAGTAGGTGTCAGTAGGTGTCAGTAGGAGTCAGTAGGAGTCAGTAGGTGTCAGTAGGAGTCAGTAGGTGTCAGTAGGTGTCAGTAGGAGTCAGTAGGTGTCAGTAGGAGTCAGTAGCAGTCAGTAGGAGTCAGTAGGTGTCAGTAGGAGTCAGTAGGTGTCAGTGGGAGTCAGTGGGAGTCAGTAGGTGTAGAGTAGGTGTCAGTAGGTGTCAGTAGGAGTCAGTAGGAGTCAGTAGGTGTCAGTATGAGTCAGTAGGAGTCAGTAGGTGTCAGTAGGTGTCAGTAGGTGTCAGTAGGTGTCAGTAGGTGTCAGTGGGAGTCAGTAGGTGTAGAGTAGGTGTCAGTAGGTGTCAGTAGGTGTCAGTAGGAGTCAGTAGGAGTCAGTAGGTGTCAGTAGCAGTCAGTAGGTGTCAGTAGGAGTCAGTAGGAGTAGAGTAGGTGTCAGTAGGTGTCAGTAGGTGTCAGTAGGAGTCAGTAGGTGTCAGTAGGAGTCAGTAGGAGTCAGTAGGTGTCAGTAGGAGTCAGTAGGTGTCAGTAGGAGTCAGTAGGAGTCAGTAGGTGTCAGTAGCAGTCAGTAGGAGTCAGTAGGAGTCAGTAGGTGTCAGTAGTAGTCAGTAGGTGTCAGTAGGTGTCAGTAGTAGTCAGTAGGTGTCAGTAGGCGTCAGTGGGAGTAGAGTAGGTGTCAGTAGGTGTCAGTAGCAGTCAGTAGGAGTCAGTAGGAGTCAATAGGAGTCAGTGGTAGTAGAGTAGGTGTCAGTAGGTGTCAGTAGTAGTCAGTAGGTGTCAGTAGGTGTCAGTAGGAGTCAGTAGGAGTCAGTGGGAGTCAGTAGGTGTCAGTAGGTGTCAGTAGTAGTCAGTAGGTGTCAGTAGGAGTCAGTGGGAGTAGAGTAGGTGTCAGTAGGTGTCAGTAGGTGTCAGTAGGTGTCAGTAGGAGTCAGTAGGAGTCAGTAGGAGTCAGTAGGAGTCAGTGGGAGTCAGTAGGAGTCAGTAGGAGTCAGTAGGAGTCAGTAGGTGTCAGTAGGAGTCAGTAGGAGTCAGTAGGAGTCAGTAGGTGTCAGTAGCAGTCAGTAGGTGTCAGTAGGTGTCAGTAGGAGTCAGTAGGAGTCAGTAGGTGTCAGTAGGTGTCAGTAGGAGTCAGTAGGAGTCAGTAGGTGTCAGTAGGAGTCAGTAGGTGTCAGTAGGTGTCAGTAGGTGTCAGTGGGAGTCAGTAGGTGTCAGTAGGAGTCAGTAGCAGTCAGTAGGAGTCAGTAGGAGTCAGTAGGTGTCAGTAGGTGTCAGTGGGAGTCAGTAGGTGTCAGTAGGAGTCAGTAGGAGTCAGTAGGAGTCAGTAGGTGTCAGTAGGAGTCAGTAGGAGTCAGTAGGTGTCAGTATGAGTCAGTAGGAGTCAGTAGGTGTCAGTAGGTGTCAGTAGGAGTCAGTAGGTGTCAGTAGGTGTCAGTAGGTGTCAGTAGGTGTCAGTGGGAGTCAGTAGGTGTAGAGTGGGTGTCAGTAGGTGTCAGTAGGTGTCAATAGGAGTCAGTAGGAGTCAGTAGGTGTCAGTAGCAGTCAGTAGGTGTCAGTAGGAGTCAGTAGGAGTAGAGTAGGTGTCAGTAGGTGTCAGTAGGTGTCAGTAGGAGTCAGTAGGTGTCAGTAGGAGTCAGTAGGAGTAGAGTAGGTGTCAGTAGGAGTCAGTAGGAGTCAGTAGGTGTCAGTAGGTGTCAGTAGGAGTCTTTAGGAGTCAGTAGGTGTCAGTAGGAGTCAGTAGGTGTCAGTAGGAGTCAGTAGGAGTCAGTAGGTGTCAGTAGCAGTCAGTAGGAGTCAGTAGGAGTCAGTAGGTGTCAGTAGTAGTCAGTAGGTGTCAGTAGGTGTCAGTAGTAGTCAGAAGGTGTCAGTAGGCGTCAGTGGGAGTAGAGTAGGTGTCAGTAGGTGTCAGTAGCAGTCAGTAGGAGTCAGTAGGAGTCAATAGGAGTCAGTGGTAGTAGAGTAGGTGTCAGTAGGTGTCAGTAGTAGTCAGTAGGTGTCAGTAGGTGTCAGTAGGAGTCAGTGGGAGTCAGTAGGTGTCAGTAGGTGTCAGTAGTAGTCAGTAGGTGTCAGTAGGAGTCAGTGGGAGTAGAGTAGGTGTCAGTAGGTGTCAGTAGGTGTCAGTAGGAGTCAGTGGGAGTCAGTAGGTGTCAGTAGGTGTCAGTAGGAGTCAGTAGTAGTCAGTAGGTGTCAGTAGGAGTCAGTAGGAGTCAGTAGGAGTCAGTGGGAGTCAGTAGGTGTCAGTAGGTGTCAGTAGTAGTCAGTAGGTGTCAGTAGGAGTCAGTGGGAGTAGAGTAGGTGTCAGTAGGTGTCAGTAGGAGTCAGTAGGTGTCAGTAGGAGTCAGTAGGAGTAGAGTAGGTGTCAGTAGAGGTCAGTAGGTGTCAGTAGGAGTCAGTAGGTGTCAGTAGGAGTCAGTAGGAGTCAGTAGGTGTCAGTAGGAGTCAGTAGGAGTCAGTAGGTGTCAGTAGGAGTCAGTAGGAGTCAGAATGTGTCAGTAGGAGTCAGTGGGAGTCAGTAGGTGTCAGTAGGAGTCAGTGGGAGTCAGTAGGTGTCAGTAGGTGTCAGTAGTAGTCAGTATGAGTCAGTAGCAGTCAGTAGGAGTAGAGTAGGTGTCAGTAGAGGTCAGTAGGTGTCAGTAGGAGTCAGTAGGTGTCAGTAGGAGTCAGTAGGAGTCAGTAGGTGTCAGTAGGAGTCAGTAGGAGTCAGTAGGTGTCAGTAGGTGTCAGTAGGAGTCAGTAGGAGTCAGAATGTGTCAGTAGGAGTCAGTGGGAGTCAGTAGGTGTCAGTAGGAGTCAGTGGGAGTCAGTAGGTGTCAGTAGTAGTCAGTAGGAGTCAGTAGGAGTCAGTAGCAGTCAGTAGTAGTCAGTAGGTGTCAGTAGGAGTCAGTAGGTGTCAGTAGGAGTAGAGTAGGAGTCAGTAGGAGTCAGTAGGTGTCAGTAGTAGTCAGTAGGTGTCAGTAGGTGTCAGTAGTAGTCAGTAGATGTCAGTAGGAGTCAGTGGGAGTAGAGTAGGTGTCAGTAGGTGTCAGTAGCAGTCAGTAGGAGTCAGTAGGAGTCAGTAGGAGTCAGTAGGAGTCAATAGGAGTCAGTGGTAGTAGAGTAGGTGTCAGTAGGTGTCAGTAGTAGTCAGTAGGTGTCAGTAGGAGTCAGTAGGTGTCAGTAGGTGTCAGTAGGAGTCAGTAGGAGTCAGTAGGTGTCAGTAGGAGTCGGTAGGAGTCAGTAGGTGTCAGTAGGAGTCAGTGGGAGTCAGTAGGAGTCAGTAGGAGTCAGTAGGAGTCAGTAGGTGTCAGTAGGTGTCAGTAGGAGTCAGTAGGTGTCAGTAGGTGTCAGTAGGTGTCAGTAGGTGTCAGTGGGAGTCAGTAGGTGTAGAGTAGGTGTCAGTAGGTGTCAGTAGGTGTCAGTAGGAGTCAGTAGGAGTCAGTAGGTGTCAGTAGCAGTCAGTAGGTGTCAGTAGGAGTCAGTAGGAGTAGAGTAGGTGTCAGTAGGTGTCAGTAGGTGTCAGTAGGAGTCAGTAGGTGTCAGTAGGAGTCAGTAGGAGTAGAGTAGGTGTCAGTAGGAGTCAGTAGGAGTCAGTAGGTGTCAGTAGGAGTCAGTAGGAGTCAGTAGGTGTCAGTAGGAGTCAGTAGGTGTCAGTAGGAGTCAGTAGGAGTCAGTAGGTGTCAGTAGCAGTCAGTAGGAGTCAGTAGGAGTCAGTAGGTGTCAGTAGTAGTCAGTAGGTGTCAGTAGGTGTCAGTAGTAGTCAGTAGGTGTCAGTAGGCGTCAGTGGGAGTAGAGTAGGTGTCAGTAGGTGTCAGTAGCAGTCAGTAGGAGTCAGTAGGAGTCAATAGGAGTCAGTGGTAGTAGAGTAGGTGTCAGTAGGTGTCAGTAGTAGTCAGTAGGTGTCAGTAGGTGTCAGTAGGAGTCAGTAGGAGTCAGTGGGAGTCAGTAGGTGTCAGTAGGTGTCAGTAGTAGTCAGTAGGTGTCAGTAGGAGTCAGTGGGAGTAGAGTAGGTGTCAGTAGGTGTCAGTAGGTGTCAGTAGGAGTCAGTAGGAGTCAGTAGGAGTCAGTAGGAGTCAGTGGGAGTCAGTAGGTGTCAGTAGGTGTCAGTAGGAGTCAATAGTAGTCAGTAGGTGTCAGTAGGAGTCAGTAAGAGTCAGTAGGAGTCAGTGGGAGTCAGTAGGTGTCAGTAGGTGTCAGTAGTAGTCAGTAGGTGTCAGTAGGAGTCAGTGGGAGTAGAGTAGGTGTCAGTAGGTGTCAGTAGGTGTCAGTAGGAGTCAGTAGGTGTCAGTAGGAGTCAGTAGGAGTAGAGTAGGTGTCAGTAGAGGTCAGTAGGTGTCAGTAGGAGTCAGTAGGTGTGAGTAGGAGTCAGTAGGAGTCAGTAGGTGTCAGTAGGAGTCAGTAGGAGTCAGTAGGAGTCAGTAGGTGTCAGTAGGTGTCAGTAGGAGTCAGTAGGAGTCAGAAGGTGTCAGTAGGAGTCAGTGGGAGTCAGTAGGTGTCAGTAGGAGTCAGTGGGAGTCAGTAGGTGTCAGTAGGTGTCAGAAGTAGTCAGTAGGAGTCAGTAGGAGTCAGTAGCAGTCAGTAGTAGTCAGTAGGTGTCAGTAGGTGTCAGTAGGAGTAGAGTAGGAGTCAGTAGGAGTCAGTAGGTGTCAGTAGTAGTCAGTAGGTGTCAGTAGGTGTCAGTAGTAGTCAGTAGATGTCAGTAGGAGTCAGTGGGAGTAGAGTAGGTGTCAGTAGGTGTCAGTAGCAGTCAGTAGGAGTCAGTAGGAGTCAGTAGGAGTCAATAGGAGTCAGTGGTAGTAGAGTAGGTGTCAGTAGGTGTCAGTAGTAGTCAGTAGGTGTCAGTAGGTGTCAGTAGGAGTCAGTAGGTGTCAGTAGGTGTCAGTAGGAGTCAGTAGGAGTCAGTAGGTGTCAGTAGGAGTCGGTAGGAGTCAGTAGGTGTCAGTAGGAGTCAGTAGGAGTCAGTAGGAGTCAGTAGGTGTCAGTAGGAGTCAGTAGGTGTCAGTAGGAGTCAGTAGGTGTCAGTAGGTGTCAGTAGGAGTCAGTAGGAGTCAGTAGGTGTCAGTAGGAGTCAGTAGGTGTCAGTAGGAGTCAGTAGGTGTCAGTAGGTGTCAGTAGGAGTCAGTAGGAGTCAGTAGGTGTCAGTAGGAGTCAGTAGGTGTCAGTAGGAGTCAGTAGGAGTCAGTAGGAGTCAGTAGGTGTCAGTAGGAGTCAGTAGCTGTCAGTAGGAGTCAGTAGGAGTCAGTATGTGTCAGTAGGTGTCAGTAGCAGTCAGTAGGTGTCAGTAGGAGTCAGTAGGAGTAGAGTAGGATTCAGTAGGTGTAGAGTAGGTGTCAGTAGGTGTCAATAGGAGTCAGTGGGAGTAGAGTAGGTGTCAGTAGGAGTAGGAGATGGATGAGGCAAAAGGAATGGCAAATAAGTCTGTCTGTACAACCGATTGGCAAACATACTGTAAATTGAGAAATCATGTGACAGCAACAAACACTATCACTACACATCCAAGTATATCTGACCAAATTATGAAAGACCAGCACTCTAGTTTTGAGTTCCATAAAGTGAATGTGGAAAAGGCGAAAAAAGTATTGTTGTCTATCAACAAGGACAAGCCACCGGGTCTGACAACTTGGATGGGAAATTACTGGAGGATAATAGCGGACGGTATTGCCACTCCTATTTGCCATATCTTCAGTTTAAGCTTACTAGAAAGTGTGTTTGTAAGGACAGACGCTTGGAGACGAGAAGCGAGTACAGGGAGTGAACATTTAATTAATAAACAGACACGAAACAGGACAGGACAGCGTCTGGACTTAAAAAACGTAACGACATTACTGCTGACACGGGGATGAAACTGAGGAACAGACAGATTTAGAGAAGCCAATCAACAAAGTAAAGGAGTCCAGGTGAGGCTAATGCGCGTAACTAAGAATAATAAATCCCTCTTTACTGGCTCAAATAGCCAACCAATCGGCTTGTTACCAACCCTTAGTGAACTTTCGGAAAAAATGGTGTTTGACCAGATACAATGCTATTTTACAGTAAACAAATTGACAACAGACTTTCAGCATGCTTATAGGGAAGGACATTCAACAAGCATAGCACTTACACATATGACTGATGATTGGCTGAGAAAAATTTATGATAAAAAGATTGTGGGGGATGTCTTGTTGAACTTCAGTGCAGCTTTTGACATTATTGATCATAATCTGCTGCTGGAAAAACATATGTGTTATGGCTTTACACCCCCTGCTATAATGTGGATAAAGAGTTACCTGTCTAACAGAACACAGAGGGTGTTCTTTAATGGAAGCCTCTCCAACATAATCCAGGTAGAATCAGGAATTCCCCAGGGCAGCTGTCTAGGCCCCTTACTTTTTTCAATCTTTACTAACGACATGCCACTGGCTTTGAGTAAATCCAGTTTGTCTATGTATGTGGATGACTCAACACTATATACGTCAGCTACTACAGCGACTGAAATGACTGCAACACTCAGCAAAGAGCTGCAGTTAGTTTCAGAGTGGGTGGCAAGGAATAAATGAGTCCTAAATATTTCAAAAACTCAAAGCATTGTATTTGGGACAAATCATTCACTAAACCCTTAACCTCAACTACATCTTGTAATGAGTAATGTGGAAAGTTAGCAAGTTGAGGTGACTAAACTGTCATAGTCAAAACATATTTATACAACAGTAGCTCAGATGGGGAGAAGTCTGTCCATAATAAAGCGCTGCTCTGCCTTCTTAACAACACTATCAACAAGGCAGGTCCAACAGGCCATAGTTTCTACCTTCTTAACAGCACTATCAACAAGGCAGGTCCTACAGGCCCTAGTTTCTAACTTCTTAACAGCACTATCAACAAGGCAGGTCCTACAGGCCCTAGTCTCTACCTTCTTAACAACACTATCAACAAGGCAGGTCCTACTGGCCCTAGTTTCTACCTTCTTAACAGCACTATCAACAAGGCAGGTCCTACAGGCCCTAGTTTCTACCTTCTTAACAGCACTATCAACAAGGCAGGTCCTACAGGCCCTAGTCTCTACCTTCTTAACAACACTATCAACAAGGCAGGTCCTACAGGCCCTAGTTTCTACCTTCTTAACAGCACTATCAACAAGGCAGGTCCTACAGGCCCTAGTCTCTACCTTCATAACAACACCATCAACAAGGCAGGTCCTACAGGCCCTAGTTTCTACCTTCATAACAGCACCATCAACAAGGCTAGTTTTGTCACACCTGGACTACTGTTCAGTCGTGTGGTCAGGTGCTACAAAGAGGGACTTAGGAAATTGCAATTGGCTCAGAACAGGACAGCACAGATGGTCCTTGGATGTACACAGAGAGCTAACATTAATAATATGCATGTCAATCTCTCCTGAATTCATCACTACTTGTATTTGTGAGAGGTATTGACATGTTGAATGCACCGAGCTGTCTGTTTGAACTACTGACACACAGCTCAGGCACCCTTGCATACCCCACAAGACATGCCACAAAATGTCTCTTCACAGTCTCCAAGTCCAGAACAGACTATGGGAGGTACACAGTACTACATAGAGCCATGACTACATGGAACTCTATTCCACATCAGGTAACTGATGCAGCAGTAGAATTAGAATTAAAATGCAGGTAAAAATACACCTTATGGAACAGCGGGGACTGTGAAGAGGCACATACATAGACACAGACACATGCATACACATACACAATAAAATATGCACTACACACACACGTACACATGGATTTTGTATTGTAGATATGTGGTAGTAGAGTAGGGGCCTGAGGGAACACACTTAATATGTTGTGAAATCTGTTGTGAATGTATTGTAATGTTTTTAAAATTGCAAAACTGCCTTAATTTTGCTGGACTCCAGGAAGAGTAGCTGCTGCCTTGGCAGGAAGTAATGGGGATCCATAATAAATACAAACACATGTAGACTGGTTGTTTAGCAACAAAATCGACGTGTGCGCAACTATCATAAATCCTCTCTGGGATAGGGTCTAGTTTCCTGAATTTCCGCCTGACTGACGTGCCCAAACTAAACTGCCTGTTACTCAGGCCCAGAAGCCAGGATATAAATATAATGGTAGCATTGGATAGAAAACACTTTGAAGTTTCTAAAACTGTTAAAACTAATGTCTGAGACTATAACAGAATTGATATGGCAGGCGATAATCCGAAGAATAACCAACCAGATTTTTTTTTTAATGGAATGCTTTTGTTCCTATGTAATTCCGTCTCCCAGATTGCAATTCCTATGACGTCCATAGATGTCAACAGTCTTTATTCAATGTTTCAGGCTTGTTTTTTGAAAAAAAGCAAGAATTTTGCATTTTAGTGAGGAGAGGACTGGAACAATATCCCTTTTTCGGGCGCGCGAGGGAGCGCACTTACTAATTTTGCTTTCCTATTGAACATATTACTTTCCGTATTAAATATTATAGTTTATTTACATTTGATAGTACCTGAGGATTAAATAGAAACCTTGTTTGACTTGTTTGGACGAAGTTTAGCGGTAGCTTTTTGGACTCCTTTGTCTGCATGTTGAACGAGTGGATTACTGAAATCGGATTACTGAAGCCATGAAGTGCTTTGAAATACTGGTCATGACTCACATCAATACCATTATCCCGAAAACCCTAGATCCACTCCAATTCGCATACCGCCCCAAATCTCAATCGAACTCCACACTGTCCTTTTCCCACCTGGACAAAAGGAACACCTATGTGAGAATGCTGTTCATTGACTACAGTTCAGCGTTCAACACCATAGTGGCCTCAAAGCTCATCACTAAGCTAAGGACCGTGGGACTAAACACCTCCCTCTGCAACTGGATCCTGGACTTCCTGACGGGCCTCCCGCAGGTGGTAAGGGTAGGCAACAACACATCTGCCACGCTGATCCTCAACACAGGGAACCCTCAGGAGTGTGTGCTTAGTCCCCTCCTGTACTCCCTGTTCATCCACGACTGATTGGCCAAGCATGACTCCAACACCATCATTAAGTTTGCTGATGACACAACAGTTGAAGGCCTGATCACCGACAATGATGAGACAGCCTATAGGGAGGAGGTCAGAGACCTGGTCGTGTGGTGCCAGGACAACAACCTCTCCCTCAATGTGCGCAAGGCATAGGATGATCATGGACTACAGGAAAAGGCGGGCCGAACAGGCCCCCATTAACAGCTTCTAAACCCAAGCCATAATTCTGCTGAACAATTAATCAAATGGCCGGACTATTTACATTGATCCCCCCCCATTTGTTTTTACACTGCTGCTACTCACTGTTTATTATCTATGCATAGTCATCTTAACCCTACCTACATGTACAAATTACCTCGACTAACCGGTGCCTCCGTACATTGACTCTGTACCGGTACCCCCGGTATATACCCTCGTTACTGTTATGTTATCTTATTGTGTTACTTTTTATTTGATTTTTCAGACACACCACCAACACAGACACACCACCCACACAGACACATCACCCACACAGACACATCACCCACACAGACACATCACCCACACAGACACATCACCCACACAGACACATCACCCACACATCACCCACACAGACACACCACCCACACAGACACATCACCCACACAGACACATCACCCACACAGACACACCACCCACACAGACACATCACCCACACAGACACATCACCCACATAGACACATCACCCACACAGACACATCACCCACACAGACACATCACCCACACAGACACATCACCCACACAGACACATCACCCACACATCACCCACACAGACACATCACCCACACAGACACACCACCCACACAGACACATCACCCACACAGACACATCACCCACACATCACCCACACATCACCCACACAGACACATCACCCACACAGACACACCACCCACAGACACACCACCCACACAGACACACATCACCCACACAGACACATCACCCACACAGACACATCACCCACACAGACACATCACCCACACAGACACACCACCCACAGACACACCACCCACACAGACACACATCACCCACACAGACACATCACCCACACAGACACATCACCCACACAGACACACCACCACAGACACACCACCCACAGACACATCACCCACACAGACACACCACCCACAGACACACCACCCACAGACACATCACCCACACAGATGAATCATCCTCCAAAAGAGACATCATTTCACCTCCGTCTATATTCAGAGACACTCCAAAACAACATTGATGAGAGGCAGGTGTCGACGAGACAGTGTGGAAATGGAAAGAGAAATGTGAAATGTGAAAATGAGATGTATAAACCTGAATATGGGTTGTTGAGTGTCAAGCCAGTAATACCATGCCAATTTCAAGTAAATATTTTCCTTCAATATTGAGGTATTTCATAAGAGGGGAGGGCAGGGGAGAGCCTAAAGGGTAGTGGGAGGTGGTTCTGCACGAATCTGTATAAATATTTTAGCACTAGAATTAGGTCAGTGTGGTGGAGGGGAATAAGAGGATCCATTTGCGCAATTTGTGGTCAATCGCAGACAACGGGCCCACAAAGCGTCTCCGTGTAAAAATACATCTCATCTGCTGAAATCACATGTGATTTATTTCTCTGCAAAAATATTAATTTCACCTGTTAAATCCACTTCAATCAGTGTAGATGAAGGGGAGGAGACATGTTAAATAAGGATTTTTTTTGAGACAACAGAGACATGGATTGTGTATGTGTGCCATTCAAAGGGTGAATGGGCAAGACCAATAGATTTAAGTGCATTTGAACGTGGTATGGTAGTAGGTGCCTGGCGGTTTGAGTGTATCAAGAACTGCAAATAAATAGCTACAGGTTAAACATAGATGACATCACTTCCTTTATAATGAATCTGCCACTAACGTGTCGATCTGTGTCCTTGGAAATACCACAGCAACCATACCTTAGCTACCTGAACTCTGACCCCTGAACCCTGTATCAGGTGTTAACCTCAGTCCTGACCGGTCAGTTTGGTCGTAAAATGAAAACACTACACTCCCAAACTCACCAAAGCTCTGGATACTTCCTTTAACAGTCCAGATGGCAATTTACACCATTCAATTCAATTGACTTTATTGACATGGCAAGTTATTATTACTTACATTGTCAAAGTATACATATCGAAAAATTTAAATAAAATATATATGTATATATATACACAAAATATATATATATATTTATATAAATAAATGGTGGGACTAACAGCAATAATAATAGTAGTAGTGGACATGGGATTACCATTAATAACAGCTACAACAACAATATTAATCAGAACAACAATACATTAAAGCAACAGTAGTAGACCAGTGTCAACATGACTGAGAAGACACATGACCTGGTACGAAAGACAAAACAAAACTAAGCTAAATGGGAAATATTATCAACATTACTTTACATTTTTCACTGGCTGTCCCTCAGGCTGTGGCAGGAGGACACATATTTGGCTGCCAAAACTGCACATTTTGGCTTTTCACCCAATAAATATTTGAATTTTTCTTCATCTTTTATAGTTTCAAATTCTTTGTATTGAATTATAATTTTGGGAAAGAAATATGCTCTTAGGTCTGAGTA
Source organism: Salvelinus alpinus (assembly GCF_045679555.1). NCBI lineage: Eukaryota > Metazoa > Chordata > Actinopteri > Salmoniformes > Salmonidae > Salvelinus > Salvelinus alpinus. Next base: position 2,624,864 of record NC_092104.1, on the reverse strand, counting down.
TTTGTCACAGTGTAGTAGGAAATGCACTTCTGTCTCTACCTCTCCCCTGGAGCAGAGTGAGCACAGCCTGTCCTCTCTGGGCAGCCAGGTTTGTCTGTGACGACCGGTCTCTATAGCCAGACTGTGCTCACTCAGTCTGTACCTAGTCAATGTTTTCCTCAGTTTTCTATCAGTCACAGTGGTCAGATAGTCTGCCACCATGTACTGTCTGTTTAGAGCCAAATAGCATTGAAGTTTACTTTGATTTTTTGTGGTGTCTTTCCAATAGGTTATATATTTTTCTTTTTGTTTCGTGATGATTTGGTTGGGCCAGATTTTCTGAGGGCTGTACCGAGGCTCTATGGGGTTGGTTTGGGTTGGTGAACTGAGCCTCAGAACCAGCTGGCTGAGGGGACTCTTCTCTGGTTTCATCTCTTGACATTGTAGAGCTGTGTGATGGAATGTTTTAGGGTCACTTGTTTTTAGATGGTTGTAAAATTTGATGGCTCTTTTTTCTATTCGAATGAGGAGGGGATATTGGCCCAATTCTGCCCTACATGCGTTATTTGGAGTTTTTCTTTGTACTTGCAATACAGTCTTGCAAAACTCTGCATGCAATACTTCAATTGGATGTTTGTCCCATTTAGTAAATTCATTATTAGAGAGTGGACCCCATACTTCACTGCCATATAGAGCAATTGGTTCTATAACTGATTGAAAAATTTTGAGCCAGATTCTAATTGGAATTTCAATTTTGATGTTCCTTTTAATGGCATAGAATGCTCTTCTTGCTTTGTCTCTCAGCTCATTCACAGCCATGTGAAAGCTACCTGTGTTGCTGATATTTAGTCCTAGATATGTGTAGTTTTTGGTGTGTTCTAATAGAACTGTGTCCAAATAGAATTTATATTTGTCATCCTTATTTCCGGACCTTTTTTGGAATATCATTATATTTGTTTTTTTTAGGTTAACGGTCAGAGCCCAAGTTTGACAGAACCTGTGAAGATGATCTAGGTGTTGCTGTAACCCCTCTTTAGTGGGAGACAGCAGCACCAGGTCATCTGCGTACAGCAGCCGCAATGGATTATTTATGTACATTATGTGTCTCCCTTGAACACCTTGGAAATATTAATTTCATTCATACCGACTTCCTCTCATGCATACTGTATGTTATTAACACTGTTTCTGTATTAGAAACAGGAGTTTTTATTGATCCAGTCTTTCCCTCTAACTCCATACAGCAGGTATGTCTCCAGGCAGGGTGAACAGGGCCCTGTGTTGAGGCCCCGACCTCGCAAGGCCAGATACGTGGACCTAGGTGTGGTAGGGGTAGAGGGGTAGGAGGGGTAGGTAGGTGTGGTAGGGGTAGAGGGGTAGGTGTGGTAGCGGTAGAGGGGTAGGTGGGTGTGGTAGGGGTAGAGAGGTAGGTAGGTGTGGTAGGGGTAGAGGGGTAGGTAGGTGTGGTAGGGGTAGAGGGGTAGGTAGGTCTGGTAGGGGTAGAGGGGTAGGTAGGTGTGGTAGGGGTAGAGGGGTAGGAGGGGTAGGTAGGTGTGGTAGCGGTAGAGGGGTAGGTAGGTGTGGTAGCGGTAGAGGGGTAGGAGGGGGAGGTAGGTGTGGTTCCACTTTCACATGTGGAGTTGCAGAATCTAGACATCCCCTTAACAGATGGCGCACGCAACAAGCTGGGGATTTCACGGTAGGGCACCTCCCTTCAACATACTGCTACTGCCGTTTACACAGAGACTGTTACACAGAGACTGCAGTTTACACAGAGACTGCAGCTTACACAGAGACTGTTACACAGAGACTTCAGCTTACACAGAGACTGTTACACAGAGACTGCAGTTTACACAGAGACAGCCGTTTACACAGAGACTGTTACACAGAGACTTCAGTTTACACAGAGACTGCAGCTTACACAGAGACTGTTACACAGAGACTTCAGTTTACACAGAGACAGCAGTTTACACAGAGACAGCAGTTTACACAGAGACAGCAGTTTACACAGGGACAGCAGTTTACACAGAGACAGCAGTTTACACAGAGACAGCAGTTTACACAGAGACAGCCGTTTACACAGAGACTGTTACACAGAGACTTCAGTTTACACAGAGACTGCAGCTTACACAGAGACTGTTACACAGAGACTTCAGTTTACACAGAGACAGCAGTTTACACAGAGACAGCAGTTTACACAGAGACAGCAGTTTACACAGGGACAGCAGTTTACACAGAGACAGCAGTTTACACAGAGACAGCAGTTTACACAGAGACAGCAGTTTACACAGAGACTGTTACACAGAGACTTCAGTTTACACAGAGACTGTTACACAGAGACTTCAGTTTACACAGAGACTGCAGTTTACACAGAGACTTTAGGGTGTTGTATTGTTCTGTGGAGTCTTACGGAGTACAATGATGTCTTTAGGGTGTTGTATTGTTCTGTGGAGTCTTACGGAGTACAATGACGTCTTTAGGGTGTTGTATTGTTCTGTGGAGTCTTACGGAGTACAATGATGTCTTTAGGCACATCTGTCCACGAGACAAAAGGATCTGTGCATCTAAGACACTTCTGACAGGGAACAAATGAGTAATTGAAGTGAACTAATCCAAGAAAATATAAAATAAACCGTTTAACTCGCAAACTGAAACCTCATGAATGGGCTGGATGCCACACGGAATGGAAACACACAGTTTGACAATGGAGCGAGGAGAGGAGAGGAGAGGAGAGGAGAGGAGAGGAGAGGAGAGGAGAGGAGAGGAGAGGAGAGGAGAGGAGAGGAGAGGAGAGGAGAGGAGAGGAGAGGAGAGGAGAGGAGAGGAGAGGAGAGCCGGCAGTTGGTAAGTGGAAACCAGTTTAATCAGTTCTAAGTAAAAATGAGGACATGCAAAAATGCTACCTGTCCCAGGCTGTAGAACTAACCACCATTATCTTTGTCCTCCGCAGGATGAGGCCGCTTAAGTGGAAAAGTAAACACTAGTGTTGAACATTTGGCCACAAAGCAGCTCTAATGTGAATCAGAGGTTGGATGAGAAAATAACCAGATTGTTTTAGCTCCTAATTATCATCACTATAACTATTATAACATCTCATCACTATAACTAATATAACATCTCATCACTATAACTAATATAACATCTCATCATCACTATAACTAATATAACATCTCATCACTATAACTAATATAACATCTCATCACTATAACTAATATAACATCTCATCACTATAACTAATATAACATCTCATCACTATAACTAATATAACATCTCATCATCACTATAACTAATATAACATCTCATCACTATAACTAATATAACATCTCATCATCACTATAACTAATATAACATCTCATCACTATAACTAATATAACATCTCATCACTATAACTAATATAACATCTCATCACTATAACTAATATAACATCTCATCATCACTATAACTAATATAACATCTCATCACTATAACTAATATAACATCTCATCACTATAACTAATATAACATCTCATCATCATCACTATAACTAATATAACATCTCATCACTATAACTAATATAACATCTCATCACTATAACTAATATAACATCTCATCACTATAACTAATATAACATCTCATCATCATCACTATAACTAATATAACATCTCATCACTATAACTAATATAACATCTCATCACTATAACTAATATAACATCTCATCATCACTATAACTAATATAACATCTCATCACTATAACTAATATAACATCTCATCACTATAACTAATATAACATCTCATCACTATAACTATTATAACATCTCATCACTATAACTAATATAACATCTCATCACTATAACTAATATAACATCTCATCATCACTATAACTAATATAACATCTCATCACTATAACTAATATAACATCTCATCACTATAACTAATATAACATCTCATCACTATAACTAATATAACATCTCATCATCATCACTATAACTAATATAACATCTCATCACTATAACTAATATAACATCTCATCATCATCACTATAACTAATATAACATCTCATCACTATAACTAATATAACATCTCATCATCACTATAACTATTATAACATCTCATCACTATAACTAATATAACATCTCATCACTATAACTAATATAACATCTCATCATCACTATAACTAATATAACATCTCATCACTATAACTAATATAACATCTCATCACTATAACTAATATAACATCTCATCACTATAACTAATATAACATCTCATCACTATAACTAATATAACATCTCATCATCACTATAACTAATATAACATCTCATCACTATAACTAATATAACATCTCATCATCACTATAACTAATATAACATCTCATCACTATAACTAATATAACATCTCATCACTATAACTAATATAACATCTCATCACTATAACTAATATAACATCTCATCATCACTATAACTAATATAACATCTCATCACTATAACTAATATAACATCTCATCACTATAACTAATATAACATCTCATCATCATCACTATAACTAATATAACATCTCATCACTATAACTAATATAACATCTCATCACTATAACTAATATAACATCTCATCACTATAACTAATATAACATCTCATCATCATCACTATAACTAATATAACATCTCATCACTATAACTAATATAACATCTCATCACTATAACTAATATAACATCTCATCATCACTATAACTAATATAACATCTCATCACTATAACTAATATAACATCTCATCACTATAACTAATATAACATCTCATCACTATAACTATTATAACATCTCATCACTATAACTAATATAACATCTCATCACTATAACTAATATAACATCTCATCATCACTATAACTAATATAACATCTCATCACTATAACTAATATAACATCTCATCACTATAACTAATATAACATCTCATCACTATAACTAATATAACATCTCATCATCATCACTATAACTAATATAACATCTCATCACTATAACTATTATAACATCTCATCACTATAACTAATATAACATCTCATCACTATAACTAATATAACATCTCATCATCACTATAACTAATATAACATCTCATCACTATAACTAATATAACATCTCATCACTATAACTAATATAACATCTCATCACTATAACTAATATAACATCTCATCATCATCACTATAACTAATATAACATCTCATCACTATAACTAATATAACATCTCATCATCATCACTATAACTAATATAACATCTCATCATCACTATAACTAATATAACACCTCATCACTATAACTAATATAACATCTCATCATCACTATAACTAATATAACATCTCATCATCACTATAACTAATATAACATCTCATCATCACTATAACTAATATAACATCTCATCACTATAACTAATATAACACCTCATCATCACTATAACTAATATAACATCTCATCATCACTATAACTAATATAACATCTCATCACTATAACTAATATAACATATCATCACTATAACTAATATAACATCTCATCATCACTATAACTAATATAATATCTCATCACTATAACTAATATAACATCTCATCACTATAACTAATATAACATCTCATCATCACTATAACTAATATAACATCTCATCACTATAACTAATATAACATCTCATCACTATAACTAATATAACATCTCATCACTATAACTAATATAACATCTCATCATCACTATAACTAATATAACATCTCATCACTATAACTAATATAACATCTCATCACTATAACTAATATAACATCTCATCATCATCACTATAACTAATATAACATCTCATCATCACTATAACTAATATAACATCTCATCACTATAACTAATATAACATCTCATCACTATAACTAATATAACATCTCATCACTATAACTAATATAACATCTCATCATCACTATAACTAATATAACATCTCATCACTATAACTAATATAACATCTCATCACTATAACTAATATAACATCTCATCATCACTATAACTAATATAACATCTCATCACTATAACTAATATAACATCTCATCACTATAACTAATATAACATCTCATCACTATAACTAATATAACATCTCATCACTATAACTAATATAACATCTCATCACTATAACTAATATAACATCTCATCACTATAACTAATATAACATCTCATCACTATAACTAATATAACATCTCATCACTATAACTAATATAACATCTCATCATCACTATAACTAATATAACATCTCATCACTATAACTAATATAACATCTCATCACTATAACTAATATAACATCTCATCACTATAACTAATATAACATCTCATCACTATAACTAATATAACATCTCATCACTATAACTAAAATAACATCTCATCACTATAACTAATATAACATCTCATCACTATAACTAATATAACACCTCATCACTATAACTAATATAACATCTCATCACTATAACTAATATAACATCTCATCACTATAACTAATATAACATCTCATCATCACTATAACTAATATAACATCTCATCACTATAACTAATATAACATCTCATCATCACTATAACTAATATAACATCTCATCACTATAACTAATATAACATCTCATCACTATAACTAATATAACATCTCATCACTATAACTAATATAACATCTCATCACTATAACTAATATAACATCTCATCACTATAACTAATATAACATCTCATCACTATAACTAATATAACACCTCATCACTATAACTAATATAACATCTCATCACTATAACTAATATAACATCTCATCACTATAACTAATATAACACCTCATCACTATAACTAATATAACATCTCATCACTATAACTAATATAACATCTCATCATCACTATAACTATTATAACATCTCATCACTATAACTAATATAACATCTCATCACTATAACTAATATAACATCTCATCATCACTATAACTAATATAACATCTCATCATCACTATAACTAATATAACATCTCATCACTATAACTAATATAACATCTCATCATCACTATAACTAATATAACATCTCATCACTATAACTAATATAACATCATCACTATAACTAATATAACATCTCATCATCACTATAACTAATATAACATCTCATCACTATAACTAATATAACATCTCATCACTATAACTAATATAACATCTCATCACTATAACTAATATAACACCTCATCACTATAACTAATATAACATCATCACTATAACTAATATAACATCTCATCACTATAACTAATATAACATCTCATCATCACTATAACTAATATAACATCTCATCACTATAACTAAAATAACATCTCATCACTATAACTAATATAACATCTCATCACTATAACTAAAATAACATCTCATCACTATAACTAAAATAACATCTCATCACTATAACTAATATAACATCTCATCACTATAACTAATATAACATCTCATCATCACTATAACTAATATAACATCTCATCACTATAACTAATATAACATCTCATCACTATAACTAATATAACATCTCATCATCACTATAACTAATATAACATCTCATCATCACTATAACTAATATAACATCTCATCATCACTATAACTAATATAACATCTCATCACTATAACTAATATAACATCTCATCATCACTATAACTAATATAACATCTCATCACTATAACTAATATAACATCATCACTATAACTAATATAACATCTCATCATCACTATAACTAATATAACATCTCATCACTATAACTAATATAACATCTCATCACTATAACTAATATAACATCTCATCACTATAACTAATATAACACCTCATCACTATAACTAATATAACATCATCACTATAACTAATATAACATCTCATCACTATAACTAATATAACATCTCATCATCACTATAACTAATATAACATCTCATCACTATAACTAATATAACATCTCATCATCACTATAACTATTATAACATCTCATCACTATAACTAATATAACATCTCATCACTATAACTAATATAACATCTCATCACTATAACTAATATAACATCTCATCACTATAACTAATATAACATCTCATCATCACTATAACTAATATAACATCTCATCATCACTATAACTAATATAACACCTCATCACTATAACTAATATAACATATCATCACTATAACTAATATAACATCTCATCATCACTATAACTATTATAACATCTCATCACTATAACTAATATAACATCTCATCACTATAACTAATATAACATCTCATCACTATAACTAATATAACATCTCATCATCACTATAACTAAAATAACATCTCATTACTATAACTAATATAACATCATCACTATAACTAATATAACATCTCATCACTATAACTAATATAACATCTCATCACTATAACTAATATAACATCTCATCACTATAACTATTATAACATCTCATCACTATAACTAATATAACATCTCATCACTATAACTAATATAACATCTCATCACTATAACTAATATAACATCTCATCACTATAACTAATATAACATCTCATCATCACTATAACTAATATAACATCTCATCACTATAACTAATATAACATCTCATCATCACTATAACTAATATAACATCTCATCACTATAACTAATATAACATCTCATCATCACTATAACTAATATAACATCTCATCACTATAACTAATATAACATCTCATCACTATAACTAATATAACATCTCATCACTATAACTAATATAACATCTCATCACTATAACTAATATAACATCTCATCATCACTATAACTAAAATAACATCTCATCACTATAACTAATATAACATCTCATCATCACTATAACTAATATAACATCTCATCATCACTATAACTAATATAACATCTCATCATCACTATAACTAATATAACACCTCATCACTATAACTAATATAACATCTCATCACTATAACTAATATAACATCTCATCATCATCACTATAACTAATATAACATCTCATCATCACTATAACTAATATAACATCTCATCATCACTATAACTAATATAACATCTCATCACTAACTAATATAACATCTCATCATCACTATAACTAATATAACATCTCATCATCACTATAACTAATATAACATCTCATCATCACTATAACTAATATAACATCTCATCATCACTATAACTAATATAACATCTCATCATCACTATAACTAATATAACATCTCATCACTATAACTAATATAACATCTCATCACTATAACTAATATAACACCTCATCATCACTATAACTAATATAACATCTCATCACTATAACTAATATAACATCTCATCACTATAACTAATATAACATCTCATCACTATAACTAATATAACACCTCATCACTATAACTAATATAACATCTCATCATCACTATAACTAATATAAAACCTCATCACTATAACTAATATAACATATCATCATCATCACTATAACTAATATAACATTCCATCACTTTAACTAATATAACATTCCATCACTTTAACTAATATAACATCGCATCACTATAACTAATATAACATCTCATCATCACTATAACTAATATAACATCTCATCATCACTATAACTAATATAACATCTCATCACTATAACTAATATAACACCTCATCACTATAACTAATATAACATCTCATCACTATAACTAATATAACATCTCATCACTATAACTAATATAACATCTCATCACTATAACTAATATAACATCTCATCATCACTATAACTAATATAACATCTCATCACTATAACTAATATAACATCTCATCACTATAACTAATATAACATCTCATCACTATAACTAATATAACATCTCATCATCACTATAACTAATATAACACCTCATCACTATAACTAATATAACATCTCATCACTATAACTAATATAACATCTCATCATCACTATAACTAATATAACATCTCATCATCACTATAACTAATATAACACCTCATCACTATAACTAATATAACATATCATCACTATAACTAATATAACATCTCATCATCACTATAACTAATATAACACCTCATCACTATAACTAATATAACATATCATCACTATAACTAATATAACATCTCATCATCACTATAACTATTATAACATCTCATCACTATAACTAATATAACATCTCATCACTATAACTAATATAACATCTCATCATCACTATAACTAATATAACATCTCATCACTATAACTAATATAACATCTCATCACTATAACTAATATAACATCTCATCATCACTATAACTAAAATAACATCTCATTACTATAACTAATATAACATCATCACTATAACTAATATAACATCTCATCACTATAACTAATATAACATCTCATCACTATAACTAATATAACATCTCATCACTATAACTATTATAACATCTCATCACTATAACTAATATAACATCTCATCATCACTATAACTAATATAACATCTCATCACTATAACTAATATAACATCTCATCACTATAACTAATATAACATCTCATCACTATAACTAATATAACATCTCATCACTATAACTAATATAACATCTCATCACTATAACTAATATAACATCTCATCACTATAACTAATATAACATCTCATCACTATAACTAATATAACATCTCATCATCACTATAACTAATATAACATCTCATCACTATAACTAATATAACATCTCATCACTATAACTAATATAACATCTCATCACTATAACTAAAATAACATCTCATCATCACTATAACTAATATAACATCTCATCATCACTATAACTAATATAACATCTCATCATCACTATAACTAATATAACATCTCATCACTATAACTAATATAACATCTCATCACTATAACTAATATAACATCTCATCATCACTATAACTAATATAACATCTCATCATCACTATAACTAATATAACACCTCATCACTATAACTAATATAACATCTCATCACTATAACTAATATAACATCTCATCACTATAACTAATATAACATCTCATCACTATAACTAATATAACATCTCATCATCACTATAACTAATATAACATCTCATCATCACTATAACTAATATAACATCTCATCACTATAACTAATATAACATCTCATCACTATAACTAATATAACATCTCATCATCACTATAACTAATATAACATCTCATCATCACTATAACTAATATAACACCTCATCACTATAACTAATATAACATCTCATCACTATAACTAATATAACATCTCATCACTATAACTAATATAACATCTCATCACTATAACTAATATAACATCTCATCACTATAACTAATATAACATCTCATCACTATAACTAATATAACATCTCATCATCATCACTATAACTAATATAACATCTCATCATCACTATAACTAATATAACATCTCATCACTATAACTAATATAACATCTCATCACTATAACTAATATAACATCTCATCATCATCACTATAACTAATATAACATCTCATCATCACTATAACTAATATAACATCTCATCATCACTATAACTAATATAACATCTCATCACTATAACTAATATAACATCTCATCACTATAACTAATATAACATCTCATCACTATAACTAATATAACATCTCATCACTATAACTAATATAACATCTCATCATCACTATAACTAATATAACATCTCATCACTATAACTAATATAACATCTCATCACTATAACTAATATAACATCTCATCATCACTATAACTAATATAACATCTCATCACTATAACTAATATAACATCTCATCACTATAACTAATATAACATCTCATCATCACTATAACTAATATAACATCTCATCATCACTATAACTAATATAACATCTCATCATCACTATAACTAATATAACACCTCATCACTATAACTAATATAACATCTCATCATCACTATAACAAATATAACATCTCATCATCACTATAACTAATATAACATCTCATCACTATAACTAATATAACATCTCATCACTATAACTAATATAACATCTCATCATCACTATAACTAATATAACATCTCATCACTATAACTAATATAACATATCATCACTATAACTAATATAACATCTCATCATCACTATAACTAATATAACATCTCATCACTATAACTAATATAACATATCATCATCACTATAACTAATATAACATCTCATCATCACTATAACTAATATAACATCTCATCATCACTATAACTAATATAACATCTCATCACTATAACTAATATAACATCTCATCACTATAACTAATATAACACCTCATCACTATAACTAATATAACATCTCATCACTATAACTAATATAACATCTCATCACTATAACTAATATAACATCTCATCACTATAACTAATATAACATCTCATCACTATAACTAATATAACATCTCATCATCACTATAACTAATATAACATCTCATCACTATAACTAATATAACATCTCATCATCACTATAACTAATATAACATCTCATCATCATCACTATAACTAATATAACATCTCATCACTATAACTAATATAACATCTCATCACTATAACTAATATAACATCTCATCACTATAACTAATATAACATCTCATCATCACTATAACTAATATAACATCTCATCACTATAACTAATATAACATCTCATCATCACTATAACTAATATAACATCTCATCATCACTATAACTAATATAACATCTCATCACTATAACTAATATAACATCTCATCACTATAACTAATATAACATCTCATCATCACTATAACTAATATAACATCTCATCATCATCACTATAACTAATATAATATCTCATCACTATAACTAATATAACATCTCATCACTATAACTAATATAACATCTCATCATCACTATAACTAATATAACATCTCATCATCACTATAACTAATATAACATCTCATCACTATAACTAATATAACATCTCATCACTATAACTAATATAACATCTCATCACTATAACTAATATAACATCTCATCATCACTATAACTAATATAACATCTCATCACTATAACTAATATAACATCTCATCATCATCACTATAACTAATATAACATCTCATCACTATAACTAATATAACATCTCATCACTATAACTAATATAACATCTCATCACTATAACTAATATAACATCTCATCACTATAACTAATATAACATCTCATCACTATAACTAATATAACATCTCATCACTATAACTAATATAACATCTCATCACTATAACTAATATAACATCTCATCACTATAACTAATATAACACCTCATCACTATAACTAATATAACATCTCATCACTATAACTAATATAACATCTCATCATCACTATAACTAATATAACATCTCATCACTATAACTAATATAACATCTCATCACTATAACTAATATAACATCTCATCACTATAACTAATATAACATCTCATCATCACTATAACTAATATAACATCTCATCACTATAACTAATATAACATCTCATCACTATAACTAATATAACATCTCATCATCACTATAACTAATATAACATCTCATCACTATAACTAATATAACATCTCATCACTATAACTAATATAACACCTCATCATCATACTCTTGTTAACCCTTTACACTGGTGGGAATTGGCCTGTGGATGGCATTATGCATGACAATGGTAGCAATTGAAATGGAACACTTTGATTTTTTTTTTCAAAAGGTGAGGACACAGGAGTTCACCTGACAAGACTGACTTCATGGTATTTACATTTACTTTTGGCCGCATTTGTTGATAACAAAATCTGAAAATACTCCAGATACATTCAGACTATTCCTGGAAAATGTGGTGTAGATGAAATATAAGACAAAATGATTACAAGGGTTTGAGTGAGAAGAATACCTGGTGTCTCCGAGTGGCAACACACCTCTCCAGAGTTCACAGTTCATAAGACATTTCAATGCACTTTTATGACTCAACAGTCTTCAACTATCAGCACTCCCAGCTATGAGGAACTAGAGGACACTTGTATTGTTAGGAACACAACCCTGCATCCCCACCATCACACAATGACTGTTGTTTTACCCGATCCAGAAACGGTCCATTACGACCCTGCATCCCCACCATCACACAATGACTGTTGTTTTACCCGATCCAGAAACGGTCCATTACAACCCTGCATCCCCACCATCACACAATGACTGTTGTTTTACCCGAACCAGAAACGGTCCATTACAACCCTGCATCCCCACCATCACAACAATGACTGTTGTTTTACCCGAACCAGAAACGGTCCATTACAACCCTGCATCCCCACCATCACACAATGACTGTTGTTTTACCCGATCCAGAAACGGTCCATTACGACCCTGCATCCCCACCATCACACAATGACTGTTGTTTTACCCGATCCAGAAACGGTCCATTACGACCCTGCATCCCCACCATCACACAATGACTGTTGTTTTACCCGATCCAGAAACGGTCCATTACAACCCTGCATTCCCACCATCACACAATGACTGTTGTTTTACCCGATCCAGAAACGGTCCATTACAACCCTGCATCCCCACCATCACACAATGACTGTTGTTTTACCCGATCCAGAAACGGTCCATTACAACCCTGCATCCCCACCATCACACAATGACTGTTGTTTTACCCGATCCAGAAACGGTCCATTACGACCCTGCATCCCCACCATCACACAATGACTGTTGTTTTACCCGATCCAGAAACGGTCCATTACGACCCTGCATCCCCACCATCACACAATGACTGTTGTTTTACCCGATCCAGAAACGGTCCATTACGACCCTGCATCCCCACCATCACAACAATGACTGTTGTTTTACCCGATCCAGAAACGGTCCATTACGACCCTGCATCCCCACCATCACACAATGACTGTTGTTTTACCCGATCCAGAAACGGTCCATTACGACCCTGCATCCCCACCATCACACAATGACTGTTGTTTTACCCGATCCAGAAACGGTCCATTACGACCCTGCATCCCCACCATCACACAATGACTGTTGTTTTACCCGATCCAGAAACGGTCCATTACGACCCTGCATCCCCACCATCACAACAATGACTGTTGTTTTACCCGATCCAGAAACGGTCCATTACGACCCTGCATCCCCACCATCACACAATGACTGTTGTTTTACCCGAACCAGAAACGGTCCATTACGACCCTGCATCCCCACCATCACACAATGACTGTTGTTTTACCCGATCCAGAAACGGTCCATTACGACCCTGCATCCCCACCATCACACAATGACTGTTGTTTTACCCGATCCAGAAACGGTCCATTACGACCCTGCATCCCCACCATCACAACAATGACTGTTGTTTTACCCGATCCAGAAACGGTCCATTACAACCCTGCATCCCCACCATCACAACAATGACTGTTGTTTTACCCGATCCAGAAACGGTCCATTACGACCCTGCATCCCCACCATCACACAATGACTGTTGTTTTACCCGATCCAGAAACGGTCCATTACGACCCTGCATCCCCACCATCACACAATGACTGTTGTTTTACCCGATCCAGAAACGGTCCATTACGACCCTGCATCCCCACCATCACACAATGACTGTTGTTTTACCCGATCCAGAAACGGTCCATTATAAATCTCAATCTGGGTCAGGTGGGCTGAAAGCTTGTTCTTTCTCGAACTGAAATCTTTTTTCTACATTTTCCCGACATGACTAGGGAAGTTATAAGATATGATATATGATATCGCAGTGCTTTCACAAGGCATTTCAAGGAAACAGATCATAAATTTGGCGTGCATTGAAAGGAGTCATCAGGGCATTTCCGGTTGCAAATTTTATTCACAATAGACAAACACCGGAACGGCCCAGGGTATAACGGGCAGGTCATCTGGTAGCTGTACATCAAACTTAGTGATGACAAGAGTTTTATGATATGGGAAATGTGAAGTCCACATTTGGACTCACAGGTGTTTGGTTTGCTTGTATGACATCAAAGCGGTATTTATTAATATAATCCTCAAGATCTCATCTTTCAAAATACATAGACACCTCTTACAATCATCTGTTTCTTCAGTGTCTCAGCTGGCCAGGTGAACACATTAAACACAACAACAGCAGTGTCTCAGCTGGCCAGGTGAACACATTAAACACAACAGCAGAAGTGTCTCAGCTGGCCAGGTGAACACATTAAACACAACAGCAGAAGTGTCTCAGCTGGCCAGGTGAACACATTAAACACAACAACAGCAGTGTCTCAGCTGGCCAGGTGAACACATTAAACACAACAACAGTGTCTCAGCTGGCCAGGTGAACACATTAAACACAACAGCAGTGTCTCAGCTGGCCAGGTGAACACATTAAACACAACAACAGTGTCTCAGCTGGCCAGGTGAACACATTAAACACAACAGCAGCAGTGTCTCAGCTGGCCAGGTGAACACATTAAACACAACAACAGTGTCTCAGCTGGCCAGGTGAACACATTAAACACAACAACAGCAGTGTCTCAGCTGGCCAGGTGAACACATTAAACACAACAGCAGTGTCTCAGCTGGCCAGGTGAACACATTAAACACAACAACAGCAGTGTCTCAGCTGGCCAGGTGAACACATTAAACACAACAACAGCAGTGTCTCAGCTGGCCAGGTGAACACATTAAACACAACAACAGCAGTGTCTCAGCTGGCCAGGTGAACACATTAAACACAACAACAGAAGTGTCTCAGCTGGCCAGGTGAACACATTAAACACAACAACAGTGTCTCAGCTGGCCAGGTGAACACATTAAACACAACAACAGCAGTGTCTCAGCTGGCCAGGTGAACACATTAAACACAACAACAGAAGTGTCTCAGCTGGCCAGGTGAACACATTAAACACAACAACAGTGTCTCAGCTGGCCAGGTGAACACATTAAACACAACAACAGCAGTGTCTCAGCTGGCCATGTGAACACATTAAACACAACAGCAGTGTCTCAGCTGGCCAGGTGAACACATTAAACACAACAGCAGCAGTGTCTCAGCTGGCCATGTGAACACATTAAACACAACAGCAGTGTCTCAGCTGGCCAGGTGAACACATTAAACACAACAGCAGCAGTGTCTCAGCTGGCCAGGTGAACACATTAAACACAACAACAGCAGTGTCTCAGCTGGCCAGGTGAACACATTAAACACAACAGCAGCAGTGTCTCAGCTGGCCAGGTGAACACATTAAACACAACAACAGCAGTGTCCCAGCTGGCCAGGTGAACACATTAAACACAACAACAGCAGTGTCTCAGCTGGCCAGGTGAACACATTAAACACAACAGCAGTGTCTCAGCTGGCCAGGTGAACACATTAAACACAACAGCAGTGTCTCAGCTGGCCAGGTGAACACATTAAACACAACAACAGCAGTGTCTCAGCTGGCCAGGTGAACACATTAAACACAACAGAAGTGTCTCAGCTGGCCAGGTGAACACATTAAACACAACAGCAGTGTCTCAGCTGGCCAGGTGAACACATTAAACACAACAGCAGCAGTGTCTCAGCTGGCCAGGTGAACACATTAAACACAACAGAAGTGTCCCAGCTGGCCAGGTGAACACATTAAACACAACAACAGCAGTGTCTCAGCTGGCCAGGTGAACACATTAAACACAACAGCAGTGTCTCAGCTGGCCAGGTGAACACATTAAACACAACAACAGCAGTGTCTCAGCTGGCCAGGTGAACACATTAAACACAACAACAGCAGTGTCTCAGCTGGCCAGGTGAACACATTAAACACAACAACAGCAGTGTCTCAGCTGGCCAGGTGAACACATTAAACACAACAACAGAAGTGTCTCAGCTGGCCAGGTGAACACATTAAACACAACAACAGTGTCTCAGCTGGCCAGGTGAACACATTAAACACAACAACAGCAGTGTCTCAGCTGGCCATGTGAACACATTAAACACAACAGCAGTGTCTCAGCTGGCCAGGTGAACACATTAAACACAACAGCAGCAGTGTCTCAGCTGGCCAGGTGAACACATTAAACACAACAACAGCAGTGTCTCAGCTGGCCAGGTGAACACATTAAACACAACAACAGCAGTGTCTCAGCTGGCCAGGTGAACACATTAAACACAACAGCAGTGTCTCAGCTGGCCAGGTGAACACATTAAACACAACAACAGCAGTGTCTCAGCTGGCCATGTGAACACATTAAACACAACAGCAGTGTCTCAGCTGGCCAGGTGAACACATTAAACACAACAGCAGCAGTGTCTCAGCTGGCCAGGTGAACACATTAAACACAACAACAGCAGTGTCTCAGCTGGCCAGGTGAACACATTAAACACAACAACAGCAGTGTCTCAGCTGGCCAGGTGAACACATTAAACACAACAGCAGTGTCTCAGCTGGCCAGGTGAACACATTAAACACAACAGCAGTGTCTCAGCTGGCCAGGTGAACACATTAAACACAACAACAGCAGTGTCTCAGCTGGCCAGGTGAACACATTAAACACAACAGAAGTGTCTCAGCTGGCCAGGTGAACACATTAAACACAACAGCAGTGTCTCAGCTGGCCAGGTGAACACATTAAACACAACAGCAGCAGTGTCTCAGCTGGCCAGGTGAACACATTAAACACAACAGAAGTGTCCCAGCTGGCCAGGTGAACACATTAAACACAACAACAGCAGTGTCTCAGCTGGCCAGGTGAACACATTAAACACAGCAGCAGTGTCTCAGCTGGCCAGGTGAACACATTAAACACAACAGCAGTGTCTCAGCTGGCCAGGTGAACACATTAAACACAACAACAGTGTCTCAGCTGGCCAGGTGAACACATTAAACACAACAGCAGTGTCTCAGCTGGCCAGGTGAACACATTAAACACAACAACAGTGTCTCAGCTGGCCAGGTGAACACATTAAACACAACAACAGCAGTGTCTCAGCTGGCCAGGTGAACACATTAAACACAACAACAGTGTCTCAGCTGGCCAGGTGAACACATTAAACACAACAACAGAAGTGTCTCAGCTGGCCAGGTGAACACATTAAACACAACAGCAGTGTCTCAGCTGGCCAGGTGAACACATTAAACACAACAACAGCAGTGTCTCAGCTGGCCAGGTGAACACATTAAACACAACAACAGCAGTGTCTCAGCTGGCCAGGTGAACACATTACACACAACAACAGTGTCTCAGCTGGCCAGGTGAACACATTAAACACAACAGCAGAAGTGTCTCAGCTGGCCAGGTGAACACATTAAACACAACAGCAGCAGTGTCTCAGCTGGCCAGGTGAACACATTAAACACAGCAGCAGTGTCTCAGCTGGCCAGGTGAACACATTAAACACAACAGCAGTGTCTCAGCTGGCCAGGTGAACACATTAAACACAACAACAGTGTCTCAGCTGGCCAGGTGAACACATTAAACACAACAGCAGTGTCTCAGCTGGCCAGGTGAACACATTAAACACAACAACAGTGTCTCAGCTGGCCAGGTGAACACATTAAACACAACAACAGCAGTGTCTCAGCTGGCCAGGTGAACACATTAAACACAACAACAGTGTCTCAGCTGGCCAGGTGAACACATTAAACACAACAACAGAAGTGTCTCAGCTGGCCAGGTGAACACATTAAACACAACAGCAGTGTCTCAGCTGGCCAGGTGAACACATTAAACACAACAACAGCAGTGTCTCAGCTGGCCAGGTGAACACATTAAACACAACAACAGCAGTGTCTCAGCTGGCCAGGTGAACACATTACACACAACAACAGTGTCTCAGCTGGCCAGGTGAACACATTAAACACAACAGCAGAAGTGTCTCAGCTGGCCAGGTGAACACATTAAACACAACAGCAGCAGTGTCTCAGCTGGCCAGGTGAACACATTAAACACAACAGCAGCAGTGTCTCAGCTGGCCAGGTGAACACATTAAACACAACAGCAGCAGTGTCTCAGCTGGCCAGGTGAACACATTAAACACAACAGCAGAAGTGTCTCAGCTGGCCAGGTGAACACATTAAACACAACAGCAGCAGTGTCTCAGCTGGCCAGGTGAACACATTAAACACAACAGCAGAAGTGTCTCAGCTGGCCAGGTGAACACATTAAACACAACAGCAGCAGTGTCTCAGCTGGCCAGGTGAACACATTAAACACAACAGCAGCAGTGTCTCAGCTGGCCAGGTGAACACATTAAACACAACAACAGCAGTGTCTCAGCTGGCCAGGTGAACACATTAAACACAACAGCAGTGTCTCAGCTGGCCAGGTGAACACATTAAACACAACAGCAGTGTCTCAGCTGGCCAGGTGAACACATTAAACACAACAACAGAAGTGTCTCAGCTGGCCAGGTGAACACATTAAACACAACAACAGTGTCTCAGCTGGCCAGGTGAACACATTAAACACAACAGCAGTGTCTCAGCTGGCCAGGTGAACACATTAAACACAACAGCAGTGTCTCAGCTGGCCAGGTGAACACATTAAACACAACAGCAGTGTCTCAGCTGGCCAGGTGAACACATTAAACACAGCAGCAGTGTCTCAGCTGGCCAGGTGAAAACATTAAACACAACAACAGAAGTGTCTCAGCTGGCCAGGTGAACACATTAAACACAACAGAAGTGTCTCAGCTGGCCATGTGAACACATTAAACACAACAGCAGTGTCTCAGCTGGCCAGGTGAACACATTAAACACAACAGCAGCAGTGTCTCAGCTGGCCAGGTGAACACATTAAACACAACAACAGTGTCTCAGCTGGCCAGGTGAACACATTAAACACAACAACAGCAGTGTGTCAGCTGGCCAGTTGAACACATTAAACACAACAACAGCAGTGTCTCAGCTGGCCAGGTGAACACATTAAACACAACAGAAGTGTCTCAGCTGGCCAGGTGAACACATTAAACACAACAGCAGAAGTGTCTCAGCTGGCCAGGTGAACACATTAAACACAACAGCAGCAGTGTCTCAGCTGGCCAGGTGAACACATTAAACACAACAACAGCAGTGTCTCAGCTGGCCAGGTGAACACATTAAACACAACAGCAGCAGTGTCTCAGCTGGCCAGGTGAACACATTAAACACAACAACAGAAGTGTCTCAGCTGGCCATGTGAACACATTAAACACAACAGCAGTGTCTCAGCTGGCCAGGTGAACACATTAAACACAACAGAAGTGTCTCAGCTGGCCAGGTGAACACATTAAACACAGCAGCAGAAGTGTCTCAGCTGGCCAGGTAAACACATTAAACACAACAACAGTGTCTCAGCTGGCCAGGTGAACACATTAAACACAGCAGCAGAAGTGTCTCAGCTGGCCAGGTGAACACATTAAACACAACAGAAGTGTCTCAGCTGGCCAGGTGAACACATTAAACACAACAACAGCAGTGTCTCAGCTGGCCAGGTGAACACATTAAACACAACAGCAGTGTCTCAGCTGGCCAGGTGAACACATTAAACACAACAACAACAGTGTCTCAGCTGGCCAGGTGAACACATTAAACACAACAACAACAGTGTCCCAGCTGGCCAGGTGAACACATTAAACACAACAACAGCAGTGTCTCAGCTGGCCAGGTGAACACATTAAACACAACAGAAGTGTCTCAGCTGGCCAGGTGAACACATTAAACACAACAGCAGTGTCTCAGCTGGCCAGGTGAACACATTAAACACAACAGAAGTGTCTCAGCTGGCCAGGTGAACACATTAAACACAACAGCAGTGTCTCAGCTGGCCAGGTGAACACATTAAACACAACAACAGAAGTGTCTCAGCTGGCCAGGTGAACACATTAAACACAACAACAGCAGTGTCTCAGCTGGCCAGGTGAACACATTAAACACAACAACAGCAGTGTCCCAGCTGGCCAGGTGAACACATTAAACACAACAACAGCAGTGTCCCAGCTGGCCAGGTGAACACATTAAACACAACAACAGCAGTGTCTCAGCTGGCCAGGTGAACACATTAAACACAACAGAAGTGTCTCAGCTGGCCAGGTGAACACATTAAACACAACAGCAGTGTCCCAGCTGGCCAGGTGAACACATTAAACACAACAACAGCAGTGTCTCAGCTGGCCAGTTGAACACATTAAACACAACAACAGCAGTGTCTCAGCTGGCCAGGTGAACACATTAAACACAACAGCAGCAGTGTCTCAGCTGGCCAGGTGAACACATTAAACACAACAACAGAAGTGTCTCAGCTGGCCAGGTGAACACATTAAACACAACAACAGCAGTGTCTCAGCTGGCCAGGTGAACACATTAAACACAACAGCAGTGTCTCAGCTGGCCAGGTGAACACATTAAACACAACAGCAGTGTCTCAGCTGGCCAGGTGAACACATTAAACACAACAACAGCAGTGTCTCAGCTGGCCAGGTGAACACATTAAACACAACAGCAGTGTCTCAGCTGGCCAGGTGAACACATTAAACACAACAGCAGTGTCTCAGCTGGCCAGGTGAACACATTAAACACAACAGCAGAAGTGTCTCAGCTGGCCAGGTGAACACATTAAACACAACAACAGCAGTGTCTCAGCTGGCCAGGTGAACACATTAAACACAACAGCAGTGTCTCAGCTGGCCAGGTGAACACATTAAACACAACAACAGTGTCTCAGCTGGCCAGGTGAACACATTAAACACAACAGCAGTGTCTCAGCTGGCCAGGTGAACACATTAAACACAACAACAGAAGTGTCTCAGCTGGCCAGGTGAACACATTAAACACAACAGCAGTGTCTCAGCTGGCCAGGTGAACACATTAAACACAACAGAAGTGTCTCAGCTGGCCAGGTGAACACATTAAACACAACAACAGCAGTGTCTCAGCTGGCCAGGTGAACACATTAAACACAACAGCAGTGTCTCAGCTGGCCAGGTGAACACATTAAACACAACAACAGTGTCTCAGCTGGCCAGGTGAACACATTAAACACAACAGCAGTGTCCCAGCTGGCCAGGTGAACACATTAAACACAACAACAGCAGTGTCTCAGCTGGCCAGGTGAACACATTAAACACAACAGCAGTGTCCCAGCTGGCCAGGTGAACACATTAAACACAACAGCAGTGTCCCAGCTGGCCAGGTGAACACATTAAACACAACAACAGCAGTGTCTCAGCTGGCCAGGTGAACACATTAAACACAACAGCAGAAGTGTCTCAGCTGGCCAGGTGAACACATTAAACACAACAGCAGTGTCTCAGCTGGCCAGGTGAACACATTAAACACAACAGCAGTGTCTCAGCTGGCCAGGTGAACACATTAAACACAACAGCAGAAGTGTCCCAGCTGGCCAGGTGAACACATTAAACACAACAACAGCAGTGTCCCAGCTGGCCAGGTGAACACATTAAACACAACAACAGCAGTGTCCCAGCTGGCCAGGTGAACACATTAAACACAACAGCAGCAGTGTCTCAGCTGGCCAGGTGAACACATTAAACACAACAGCAGCAGTGTCTCAGCTGGCCAGGTGAACACATTAAACACAACAGCAGCAGTGTCTCAGCTGGCCAGGTGAACACATTAAACACAACAACAGCAGTGTCTCATCTGGCCAGGTGAACACATTAAACACAACAGCAGCAGTGTCTCAGCTGGCCAGGTGAACACATTAAACACAACAACAACAGTGTCTCAGCTGGCCAGGTGAACACATTAAACACAACAACAACAGTGTCTCAGCTGGCCAGGTGAACACATTAAACACAACAGCAGCAGTGTCTCAGCTGGCCAGGTGAACACATTAAACACAACAACAACAGTGTCTCAGCTGGCCAGGTGAACACATTAAACACAACAGCAGTGTCTCAGCTGGCCAGGTGAACACATTAAACACAACAGCAGTGTCTCAGCTGGCCAGGTGAACACATTAAACACAACAACAGCAGTGTCTCAGCTGGCCAGGTGAACACATTAAACACAACAACAGAAGTGTCTCAGCTGGCCAGGTGAACACATTAAACACAACAACAGTGTCTCAGCTGGCCAGGTGAACACATTAAACACAACAGCAGAAGTGTCTCAGCTGGCCAGGTGAACACATTAAACACAACAGCAGTGTCTCAGCTGGCCAGGTGAACACATTAAACACAACAGCAGTGTCTCAGCTGGCCAGGTGAACACATTAAACACAACAACAGCAGTGTCTCAGCTGGCCAGGTGAAACACATTAAACACAACAACAGCAGTGTCTCAGCTGGCCAGGTGAACACATTAAACACAACAACAGTGTCTCAGCTGGCCAGGTGAACACATTAAACACAACAGCAGAAGTGTCTCAGCTGGCCAGGTGAACACATTAAACACAACAACAGTGTCTCAGCTGGCCAGGTGAACACATTAAACACAACAGCAGCAGTGTCTCAGCTGGCCAGGTGAACACATTAAACACAACAACAGTGTCTCAGCTGGCCAGGTGAACACATTAAACACAACAGCAGCAGTGTCTCAGCTGGCCAGGTGAACACATTAAACACAACAACAACAGTGTCCCAGCTGGCCAGGTGAACACATTAAACACAACAGCAGTGTCTCAGCTGGCCAGGTGAACACATTAAACACAACAGCAGTGTCTCAGCTGGCCAGGTGAACACATTAAACACAACAACAGCAGTGTCTCAGCTGGCCAGGTGAACACATTAAACACAACAACAGCAGTGTCTCAGCTGGCCAGGTGAACACATTAAACACAACAGCAGCAGTGTCTCAGCTGGCCAGGTGAACACATTAAACACAACAGCAGCAGTGTCTCAGCTGGCCAGGTGAACACATTAAACACAACAGCAGAAGTGTCTCAGCTGGCCAGGTGAACACATTAAACACAACAGCAGAAGTGTCTCAGCTGGCCAGGTGAACACATTAAACACAACAGCAGCAGTGTCTCAGCTGGCCAGGTGAACACATTAAACACAACAGCAGAAGTGTCTCAGCTGGCCAGGTGAACACATTAAACACAACAACAGTGTCTCAGCTGGCCAGGTGAACACATTAAACACAACAGCAGAAGTGTCTCAGCTGGCCAGGTGAACACATTAAACACAACAGAAGTGTCTCAGCTGGCCAGGTGAACACATTAAACACAACAACAGCAGTGTCCCAGCTGGCCAGGTGAACACATTAAACACAACAACAGCAGTGTCCCAGCTGGCCAGGTGAACACATTAAACACAACAACAGTGTCTCAGCTGGCCAGGTGAACACATTAAACACAACAGCAGTGTCTCAGCTGGCCAGGTGAACACATTAAACACAACAACAGCAGTGTCTCAGCTGGCCAGGTGAACACATTAAACACAACAACAGCAGTGTCTCAGCTGGCCAGGTGAACACATTAAACACAACAGCAGAAGTGTCTCAGCTGGCCAGGTGAACACATTAAACACAACAGCAGTGTCTCAGCTGGCCAGGTGAACACATTAAACACAACAACAGCAGTGTCTCAGCTGGCCAGGTGAACACATTAAACACAACAACAGTGTCTCAGCTGGCCAGGTGAACACATTAAACACAACAACAGCAGTGTCTCAGCTGGCCAGGTGAACACATTAAACACAACAACAGCAGTGTCTCAGCTGGCCAGGTGAACACATTAAACACAACAGCAGTGTCTCAGCTGGCCAGGTGAACACATTAAACACAACAGCAGTGTCTCAGCTGGCCAGGTGAACACATTAAACACAACAACAGTGTCTCAGCTGGCCAGGTGAACACATTAAACACAACAGCAGCAGTGTCTCAGCTGGCCAGGTGAACACATTAAACACAACAACAGCAGTGTCTCAGCTGGCCAGGTGAACACATTAAACACAACAGCAGTGTCTCAGCTGGCCAGGTGAACACATTAAACACAACAGCAGTGTCTAAGCTGGCCAGGTGAACACATTAAACACAACAGCAGTGTCCCAGCTGGCCAGGTGCACACATTAAACACAACAGCAGTGTCCCAGCTGGCCAGGTGAACACATTAAACACAACAACAGCAGTGTCTCAGCTGGCCAGGTGAACACATTAAACACAACAGCAGAAGTGTCTCAGCTGGCCAGGTGAACACATTAAACACAACAGCAGTGTCTCAGCTGGCCAGGTGAACACATTAAACACAACAGCAGAAGTGTCCCAGCTGGCCAGGTGAACACATTAAACACAACAACAGCAGTGTCCCAGCTGGCCAGGTGAACACATTAAACACAACAACAGCAGTGTCCCAGCTGGCCAGGTGAACACATTAAACACAACAGCAGCAGTGTCTCAGCTGGCCAGGTGAACACATTAAACACAACAGCAGTGTCTCAGCTGGCCAGGTGAACACATTAAACACAACAGCAGAAGTGTCCCAGCTGGCCAGGTGAACACATTAAACACAACAACAGCAGTGTCCCAGCTGGCCAGGTGAACACATTAAACACAACAGCAGTGTCTCAGCTGGCCAGGTGAAGACATTAAACACAACAACAGCAGTGTCTCAGCTGGCCAGGTGAACACATTAAACACAACAACAGTGTCTCAGCTGGCCAGGTGAACACATTAAACACAACAACAGTGTCTCAGCTGGCCAGGTGAACACATTAAACACAACAACAGCAGTGTCTCAGCTGGCCAGGTGAACACATTAAACACAACAACAGCAGTGTCTCAGCTGGCCAGGTGAACACATTAAACACAACAACAGCAGTGTCTCAGCTGGCCAGGTGAACACATTAAACACAACAACAACAGTGTCTCAGCTGGCCAGGTGAACACATTAAACACAACAGCAGTGTCTCAGCTGGCCAGGTGAACACATTAAACACAACAACAGAAGTGTCTCAGCTGGCCAGGTGAACACATTAAACACAACAACAGTGTCTCAGCTGGCCAGGTGAACACATTAAACACAGCAGCAGTGTCTCAGCTGGCCAGGTGAACACATTAAACACAACAACAGTGTCTCAGCTGGCCAGGTGAACACATTAAACACAGCAGCAGTGTCTCAGCTGGCCAGGTGAACACATTAAACACAACAACAACAGTGTCTCAGCTGGCCAGGTGAACACATTAAACACAACAACAGCAGTGTCTCAGCTGGCCAGGTGAACACATTAAACACAACAACAACAGTGTCCCAGCTGGCCAGGTGAACACATTAAACACAACAACAGCAGTGTCCCAGCTGGCCAGGTGAACACATTAAACACAACAGCAGCAGTGTCTCAGCTGGCCAGGTGAACACATTAAACACAACTACAGCAGTGTCTCAGCTGGCCAGGTGAACACATTAAACACAACAACAGTGTCTCAGCTGGCCAGGTGAACACATTAAACACAACAGCAGAAGTGTCTCAGCTGGCCAGGTGAACACATTAAACACAACAACAGCAGTGTCTCAGCTGGCCAGGTGAACACATTAAACACAACAGCAGTGTCTCAGCTGGCCAGGTGAACACATTAAACACAACAGCAGTGTCTCAGCTGGCCAGGTGAACACATTAAACACAACAGCAGTGTCTCAGCTGGCCAGGTGAACACATTAAACACAACAGCAGCAGTGTCTCAGCTGGCCAGGTGAACACATTAAACACAACAGCAGCAGTGTCTCAGCTGGCCAGGTGAACACATTAAACACAACAGCAGTGTCTCAGCTGGCCAGGTGAACACATTAAACACAACAGCAGTGTCTCAGCTGGCCAGGTGGACACATTAAACACAACAACAGAAGTGTCTCAGCTGGCCAGGTGAACACATTAAACACAACAGCAGCAGTGTCTCAGCTGGCCAGGTGAACACATTAAACACAACAGCAGTGTCTCAGCTGGCCAGGTGAACACATTAAACACAACAGCAGTGTCTCAGCTGGCCAGGTGAACACATTAAACACAACAGCAGTGTCCCAGCTGGCCAGGTGAACACATTAAACACAACAGCAGTGTCCCAGCTGGCCAGGTGAACACATTAAACACAACAACAGCAGTGTCTCAGCTGGCCAGGTGAACACATTAAACACAACAGCAGAAGTGTCTCAGCTGGCCAGGTGAACACATTAAACACAACAGCAGAAGTGTCCCAGCTGGCCAGGTGAACACATTAAACACAACAGCAGTGTCTCAGCTGGCCAGGTGAACACATTAAACACAACAGCAGAAGTGTCCCAGCTGGCCAGGTGAACACATTAAACACAACAACAGCAGTGTCCCAGCTGGCCAGGTGAACACATTAAACACAACAACAGCAGTGTCCCAGCTGGTCAGGTGAACACATTAAACACAACAGCAGCAGTGTCTCAGCTGGCCAGGTGAACACATTAAACACAACAGCAGTGTCTCAGCTGGCCAGGTGAACACATTAAACACAACAGCAGAAGTGTCCCAGCTGGCCAGGTGAACACATTAAACACAACAACAGCAGTGTCCCAGCTGGCCAGGTGAACACATTAAACACAACAGCAGTGTCTCAGCTGGCCAGTTGAACACATTAAACACAACAACAGCAGTGTCTCAGCTGGCCAGGTGAACACATTAAACACAACAACAGTGTCTCAGCTGGCCAGGTGAACACATTAAACACAACAACAGTGTCTCAGCTGGCCAGGTGAACACATTAAACACAACAACAGAAGTGTCTCAGCTGGCCAGGTGAACACATTAAACACAACAGCAGTGTCTCAGCTGGCCAGGTGAACACATTAAACACAACAGCAGTGTCTCAGCTGGCCAGGTGAACACATTAAACACAACAGCAGTGTCTCAGCTGGCCAGGTGAACACATTAAACACAACAGCAGCAGCGTCTCAGCTGGCCAGGTGAACACATTAAACACAACAGCAGCAGTGTCTCAGCTGGCCAGGTGAACACATTAAACACAACAGCAGTGTCTCAGCTGGCCAGGTGAACACATTAAACACAACAACAGCAGTGTCTCAGCTGGCCAGGTGAACACATTAAACACAACAGAAGTGTCTCAGCTGGCCAGGTGAAATGCAGCACTGGGAATCATGTAGCAATAGACAATAGACAGACGATAGACGATAGACGATAGACAGTAGACAGACGATAGACGATAGACAGTAGACGGTAGACGATAAAGCAATAAGGCCCGAGGAGGTGTTGGCCAATATACCACAAACCCCCGAGGTGCCTTAAATTGCTATTATAAACTGGTTACCAATGTAATTAGAACAGTAAAAATAAATGTTTTGTCACACCTGTGGTATACGGTGTGATATACCATGGCTTTCAGCCAATCAGACCTCAGGACTCAAACCACCCGGTTTATAATAGTTGATAGACGGTAGATGGTAGACGACAGACGATAGTCAGCACACAGTGGTCAAGACTTGTGTATACAAACTCCAACTCTCTCCTCCACACAGTTCATGAGCAATAGATGGACTGTATTCAGGCCACGCTCAACCTACATAGTTCAATTCCTTCATGCCCCTTTCACGTCAACAGCTTTCACAAAGTGTTTTACTGTAAGCCGGCCTAGATCCCAAAGCAAAGGCACAGTGGCAAGGGAAAACTCTGGGAGGAAGAAACCTCGAGAGGAACCAGGGTCAAAGAGAAGACCCGTCCTCCTCTAGAGGAACCAGGGCCAAAGAGAAGGCCATCCTCCTCTAGAGGAACCAGGGTCAAAGAGAAGACCCGTCCTCCTCTAGAGGAACCAGGGTCAAAGAGAAGACCCGTCCTCCTCTAGAGGAACCAGGGTCAAAGAGAAGACCCGTACTCCTCTAGAGGAACCAGGATCAAAGAGAAGACCCGTCCTCCTCTAGAGGAACCAGGGCCAAAGAGAAGGCCATCCTCCTCTAGAGGAACCAGGGTCAAAGAGAAGACCCGTCCTCCTCTAGAGGAACCAGGGTCAAAGAGAAGACCCGTCCTCCTCTAGAGGAACCAGGATCAGAGAGAAGACCCGTCCTCCTCTAGAGGAACCAGGGTCAGAGAGAAGACCCGTCCTCCTCTAGAGGAACCAGGATCAGAGAGAAGACCCGTCCTCCTCTAGAGGAACCAGGGCCAAAGAGAAGACCCGTCCTCCTCTAGAGGAACCAGGGTCAAAGAGAAGACCCGTCCTCCTCTAGAGGAACCAGGGCCAAAGAGAAGACCCGTCCTCCTCTAGAGGAATCAGGGTCAAAGAGAAGACCTGTACTCCTCTAGAGGAACCAGGATCAAAGAGAAGACCCGTCCTCCTCTAGAGGAACCAGGGCCAAAGAGAAGGCCATCCTCCTCTAGAGGAACCAGGGTCAAAGAGAAGACCCGTCCTCCTCTAGAGGAACCAGGGTCAAAGAGAAGACCCGTCCTCCTCTAGAGGAACCAGGATCAGAGAGAAGACCCGTCCTCCTCTAGAGGAACCAGGGTCAGAGAGAAGACCCGTCCTCCTCTAGAGGAACCAGGGTCAGAGAGAAGACCCGTCCTCCTCTATAGGAACCAGGATCAGAGAGAAGACCCGTCCTCCTCTAGAGGAACCAGGATCAGAGAGAAGACCCGTCCTCCTCTAGAGGAACCAGGATCAGAGAGAAGACCCATCCTCCTCTAGAGGAACCAGGGTCAAAGAGAAGACCCGTCCTCCTCTAGAGGAACCAGGATCAGAGAGAAGACCCGTCCTCCTCTAGAGGGAACCAGGGCCAGAGAGAAGACCCATCCTCCTCTAGAGACCAGGATCAGAGAGAAGACCGATCCTCCTCTAGAGGAACCAGGGTCAGAGAGAAGACCCGTCCTCCTCTAGAGGGAACCAGGGCCAAAGAGAAGGCCATCCTCCTCTAGAGGAACCAGGATCAGAGAGAAGGCCCGTCCTCCTCTAGAGACCAGGATCAGAGAGAAGACCCATCCTCCTCTAGAGGAACCAGGATCAGAGAGAAGATCCGTCCTCCAACAGAGGAACCAGGGTCCGAGAGAAGACCCGTCCTCCTCTAGAGGAACCAGGATCAGAGAGAAGACCCGTCCTCCAACAGAGGAACCAGGGTCCGAGAGAAGACCCGTCCTCCTCTGACATTGAGATGGTGATGTGCTTGTGAGGAGGAGATCGTTTGGTGAACTACAGTATACGGAGATTTGATGCATCACCACGGCTGTATATATCAGAGCTAATATCTCGACTTTAACTCAGGTTTAACATGGCCTGGAAGCGCACAGATCTAGAACGGAGGTAGGTCATCATTAAATAGATATTTGGTCATCATTATATATTTGAAGTCTGCTAAGACATTTGACAGAGTTCTATGTCAACACGTGCTTCCTATGAGACACGAGAGAACAGAAAAATGTGAGAAGTCTATTTATGACTCGTTACCGTGCAAATATGGTGAATTTTTTAAACAAAGAAGCATGAATAGACCGTCTGACTTATTACCACAAAATATTTCAGTCAAGACATGGACGTCACACCAGACCCACTCAGATTGATGTGATTTGGTTGTCGGTTAGAAGAGCATATGGCGGAGGACAAACAGACCAACTCAGCTCTATAATTTGAACCTCACCAGATGGTGACAAGCGATTAGTTTAAAATTAATTTACTCTCAGGCAACGTTACAGTATAATCTCTCCACATCTAGATGCATAGTAATTAAGGATGAGTTATATTTCATTCATGGGAATCAAAATTTGCCCCCCCCCCACACACGAGTTCAAAAGACAGACTGACGGCCATATGTCTTCCCCCTTCGTCATTCCATCACTCCCCGCAATTTACAGTATAGACAAACCAGTCCTGAAATTGCAATGCGATGAATCACAAATCTTTCACAAAGCACATAGGCCTTAGAACATTCCACTTTGGGTACATTTATATTGGAACCACCTGAAAGAATGCATACTTTATTGTGCCACGGGGGGATTTGTCTGGCAATCTATGTTAAGTGCATATCACATCAATAATGGCTTCTGTTGCTTATAGAAAGTCTTACCAAATATTATGTTGACCAACAGCCATACCATTTGTGACTGTCTGTCTGTGACTCAGGTCTTTGCTACAAGATGTACAGTAGGCTCTTTAACTTGAGCAGGTTTGTTACAGAAGCAAAATAATCCTGCAGCAACAGGAAATGTGAATTTAATGAATGGACATTGTTGTGAGGGGAAATTCAAGTCTGAAGTTTCAAAGTGGAAATTACAAACTTTAGAAGCCTTTTTTAAACCTCAAGCGCTATACGTTTCAAAGTTCTCCTGTAACAAGGTGGTCAAAGCTAAGATCCTCCATATGTATTGTGTGTGCTTTCGTGAGAGGAAAAATGTGGCCCGTAATGACAGCAGTAAAGTATTATAAAAAATTACATTTACATTTTGGTCATTTTTTGCAGCTGCTCTTATCCAGAGCAACATTACAATACAGTCAATGCATTGAGGTAACGAGCTGAGACAACCACATATCAACAGACACAGGAAGTAAATGTTTTCCTCAATAAAGCAACTACGACAGTAAACAGTAAAGGCTTTAAGAGACAACCCTGTGGAACCCCCCCCCCCCCCACCTTGAATCAGAGGCTTCATCAACCAAAAGCAGCCTTACCAGAGAGCAACCGGAGAGTTTGAACCTGTCATAACTCACACCCGCTTTGAGTGGGCAAAATATCCACTCATTACCGTTATTGGTGATCAATTTCCCCTTTTATCCACTCATTACCGCTATTGGTGATCAATTTCCCTCTTTATTCACTCACTACCATTATTGGTGATCAATTCCCCCTTTATTCACTCACTACCGCTATTGGTGATCAAATCCCCCTTTATTCACTCACTACTGTTATTGGTGATCAATTCCCCCCTTTATTCACTCACTACCGTTATTGGTGCTCAATTTCCCCCTTTATTCACTCACTACTGTTATTGGTGATCAATTACCCCCTTTATCCACTCACTACCGTTATTGGTGATCAATTTCCCCCTTTATCCACTCACTACCGCTATTGGTGATCAATTTCCCTCTTTATTCACTCACTACCATTATTGGTGATCAATTCCCCCTTTATCCACTCACTACTGCTATTGGTGATCAAATTCCCCCTTTATCCACTCACTACCGCTATTGGTGATCAAATTCCCCCTTTTTCCCCTTTATCAATTTCCCCCTATCAACTGAGCTCTGACAGTCCTGACAGACGGCAGTGGCAGAGGGACTGGTCGTCACAGCGATAAACAGTGAATCATTACCACGCCGTCTGTAGCAGGGAAATGATGGAGGCCGTGGGAGCCAGTCATCGATAACAGTGGAGAGATAGATGTTACCCTCGGTTGTTCATTGTCCTGAAGAACGTCCCTGACTGGGCTGGTTTAACATGCTGTGTATACATAGAACCAACTGTTTCATCTGGCATCCTGCTATAAATATACACTGTTATCTAAAGGTCACCTAGGTACTGATCCAAGATGAAGCCCCTCACACTGTTTTACCGGGTACTGATCCAACATGAAGCCCCTCACACTGTTTTACCGGATACCGGTCCAACATGAAGCCACTCACACTGTCATACCGGATACTGATCCAACATGAAGCCACTCACACTCCGTTTGTACCGCTGATGTACAGTGGATTATCTCTTGTATCACAACTGATGTGACAAATGCATTGGCTTCATGTTGCATTGGCTTCTTACACGCTTGTATCACTCTTGTATCCAGGTCCCCCTCACAAAAGAGGTTTCTAACATCAAGGATTTTTCGGGCTGTTCCTCCTTCCTGAAGTTGAACAAGGAGAAGTTCAAGAGGAGAGACTTTTATAATCCATTCCTCATGAATGGTAGTATGGCCCTGACGCTAATCATGACATTCCTTTCAATGATATATAATGGTATTCACAAGTATAATATATTGTTACCATACTAATCACAAAGATAACCATCTGCTTAGACGAGATACAACCTACATGAACGATTAAAGTTAATGAGAGTCATAACTAAATATCATGTCATTGGATGCAATAAAAGGAGAGAGAATTCATTTAGTGAGAATAAACTCACGAGGTTGTGTTTTATCTTAACAAGGGGCCAAAATGGATTTCAAAGAGGGAGAGACTACAAAAAGAAAACGAGTTCTAAAGAGAAGCGGGTCTAGAAAGGAGTGGGTTAGGGTTAGTGTAGAAGGAGTGGGTTAGGGTTAGTGTAGAAGGAGTGGGTTAGGGTTAGTGTAGAAAGGAGTGGGTTAGGGTTAGTGTAGAAAGGAGTGGGTTAGGGTTAGTGTAGAAGGAGTGGGTTAGGGTTAGTGTAGAAGGAGTGGGTTAGGGTTAGTGTAGAAGGAGTGTGTTAGGGTTAGTGTAGAAGGAGTGGGTTAGGGTTAGTGTAGAAGGAGTGGGTTAGGGTTAGTGTAGAAGGAGTGGGTTAGGGTTAGTGTAGAAGGAGTGGGTTAGGGTTAGTGTAGAAGGAGTGGGTTAGGGTTAGTGTAGAAGGAGTGGGTTAGGGTTAGTGTAGAAGGAGTGTGTTAGGGTTAGTGTAGAAGGAGTGGGTTAGGGTTAGTGTAGAAGGAGTGTGTTAGGGTTAGTGTAGAAGGAGTGGGTTAGGGTTAGTGTAGAAGGAGTGGGTTAGGGTTAGTGTAGAAGGAGTGGGTTAGGGTTAGTGTAGAAGGAGTGGGTTAGGGTTAGTGTAGAAGGAGTGGGTTAGGGTTAGTGTAGAAGGAGTGGGTTAGGGTTAGTGTAGAAAGGAGTGGGTTAGGGTTAGTGTAGAAAGGAGTGGGTTAGGGTTAGTGTAGAAGGAGTGGGTTAGGGTTAGTGTAGAAGGAGTGGGTTAGGGTTAGTGTAGAAGGAGTGTGTTAGGGTTAGTGTAGAAGGAGTGGGTTAGGGTTAGTGTAGAAGGAGTGGGTTAGGGTTAGTGTAGAAGGAGTGGGTTAGGGTTAGTGTAGAAGGAGTGGGTTAGGGTTAGTGTAGAAGGAGTGGGTTAGGGTTAGTGTAGAAGGAGTGGGTTAGGGTTAGTGTAGAAGGAGTGTGTTAGGGTTAGTGTAGAAGGAGTGGGTTAGGGTTAGTGTAGAAGGAGTGTGTTAGGGTTAGTGTAGAAGGAGTGGGTTAGGGTTAGTGTAGAAGGAGTGGGTTAGGGTTAGTGTAGAAGGAGTGGGTTAGGGTTAGTGTAGAAGGAGTGGGTTAGGGTTAGTGTAGAAGGAGTGGGTTAGGGTTAGTGTAGAAGGAGTGGGTTAGGGTTAGTGTAGAAGGAGTGGGTTAGGGTTAGTGTAGAAGGAGTGGGTTAGGGTTAGTGTAGAAGGAGTGGGTTAGGGTTAGTGTAGAAGGAGTGGGTTAGGGTTAGTGTAGAAGGAGTGGGTTAGGGTTAGTGTAGAAGGAGTGGGTTAGGGTTAGTGTAGAAGGAGTGGGTTAGGGTTAGTGTAGAAGGAGTGGGTTAGGGTTAGTGTAGAAGGAGTGGGTTAGGGTTAGTGTAGAAGGAGTGGGTTAGGGTTAGTGTAGAAGGAGTGGGTTAGGGTTAGTGTAGAAGGAGTGTGTTAGGGTTAGTGTAGAAGGAGTGGGTTAGGGTTAGTGTAGAAGGAGTGGGTTAGGGTTAGTGTAGAAGGAGTGGGTTAGGGTTAGTGTAGAAGGAGTGGGTTAGGGTTAGTGTAGAAGGAGTGGGTTAGGGTTAGTGTAGAAGGAGTGGGTTAGGGTTAGTGTAGAAGGAGTGTGTTAGGGTTAGTGTAGAAGGAGTGGGTTAGGGTTAGTGTAGAAGGAGTGTGTTAGGGTTAGTGTAGAAGGAGTGGGTTAGGGTTAGTGTAGAAGGAGTGGGTTAGGGTTAGTGTAGAAGGAGTGGGTTAGGGTTAGTGTAGAAGGAGTGGGTTAGGGTTAGTGTAGAAGGAGTGGGTTAGGGTTAGTGTAGAAGGAGTGGGTTAGGGTTAGTGTAGAAGGAGTGGGTTAGGGTTAGTGTAGAAGGAGTGGGTTAGGGTTAGTGTAGAAGGAGTGGGTTAGGGTTAGTGTAGAAGGAGTGGGTTAGGGTTAGTGTAGAAGGAGTGGGTTAGGGTTAGTGTAGAAGGAGTGGGTTAGGGTTAGTGTAGAAGGAGTGGGTTAGGGTTAGTGTAGAAGGAGTGGGTTAGGGTTAGTGTAGAAGGAGTGGGTTAGGGTTAGTGTAGAAGGAGTGGGTTAGGGTTAGTGTAGAAGGAGTGGGTTAGGGTTAGTGTAGAAAGGAGTGGGTTAGGGTTAGTGTAGAAGGAGTGGGTTAGGGTTAGTGTAGAAGGAGTGGGTTAGGGTTAGTGTAGAAGGAGTGGGTTAGGGTTAGTGTAGAAGGAGTGGGTTAGGGTTAGTGTAGAAGGAGTGGGTTAGGGTTAGTGTAGAAGGAGTGGGTTAGGGTTAGTGTAGAAGGAGTGGGTTAGGGTTAGTGTAGAAGGAGTGGGTTAGGGTTAGTGTAGAAGGAGTGGGTTAGGGTTAGTGTAGAAGGAGTGGGTTAGGGTTAGTGTAGAAGGAGTGGGTTAGGGTTAGTGTAGAAGGAGTGGGTTAGGGTTAGTGTAGAAGGAGTGGGTTAGGGTTAGTGTAGAAGGAGTGGGTTAGGGTTAGTGTAGAAAGGAGTGGGTTAGGGTTAGTGTAGAAGGAGTGGGTTAGGGTTAGTGTAGAAGGAGTGGGTTAGGGTTAGTGTAGAAGGAGTGGGTTAGGGTTAGTGTAGAAGGAGTGGGTTAGGGTTAGTGTAGAAAGGAGTGGGTTAGGGTTAGTGTAGAAGGAGTGGGTTAGGGTTAGTGTAGAAGGAGTGGGTTAGGGTTAGTGTAGAAGGAGTGGGTTAGGGTTAGTGTAGAAGGAGTGGGTTAGGGTTAGTGTAGAAGGAGTGGGTTAGGGTTAGTGTAGAAGGAGTGGGTTAGGGTTAGTGTAGAAGGAGTGGGTTAGGGTTAGTGTAGAAGGAGTGGGTTAGGGTTAGTGTAGAAGGAGTGGGTTAGGGTTAGTGTAGAAGGAGTGGGTTAGGGTTAGTGTAGAAGGAGTGGGTTAGGGTTAGTGTAGAAGGAGTGGGTTAGGGTTAGTGTAGAAGGAGTGGGTTAGGGTTAGTGTAGAAAGGAGTGGGTTAGGGTTAGTGTAGAAGGAGTGGGTTAGGGTTAGTGTAGAAGGAGTGGGTTAGGGTTAGTGTAGAAGGAGTGGGTTAGGGTTAGTGTAGAAGGAGTGGGTTAGGGTTAGTGTAGAAGGAGTGGGTTAGGGTTAGTGTAGAAGGAGTGGGTTAGGGTTAGTGTAGAAGGAGTGGGTTAGGGTTAGTGTAGAAGGAGTGGGTTAGGGTTAGTGTAGAAGGAGTGGGTTAGGGTTAGTGTAGAAGGAGTGGGTTAGGGTTAGTGTAGAAGGAGTGGGTTAGGGTTAGTGTAGAAGGAGTGGGTTAGGGTTAGTGTAGAAGGAGTGGGTTAGGGTTAGTGTAGAAAGGAGTGGGTTAGGGTTAGTGTAGAAGGAGTGGGTTAGGGTTAGTGTAGAAGGAGTGGGTTAGGGTTAGTGTAGAAGGAGTGGGTTAGGGTTAGTGTAGAAGGAGTGGGTTAGGGTTAGTGTAGAAAGGAGTGGGTTAGGGTTAGTGTAGAAGGAGTGGGTTAGGGTTAGTGTAGAAGGAGTGGGTTAGGGTTAGTGTAGAAAGGAGTGGGTTAGGGTTAGTGTAGAAAGGAGTGGGTTAGGGTTAGTGTAGAAAGGAGTGGGTTAGGGTTAGTCTAGAAAGGAGTGGGTTAGTGTAGACAGGAGTGGGTTAGGGTTAGTGTAGAAGGAGTGGGTTAGGGTTAGTGTAGAAGGAGTGGGTTAGGGTTAGTGTAGAAGGAGTGGGTTAGTGTAGAAAGGAGTGGGTTAGGGTTAGTGTAGAAGGAGTGGGTTAGGGTTAGTGTAGAAGGAGTGGGTTAGGGTTAGTGTAGAAGGAGTGTGTTAGGGTTAGTGTAGAAGGAGTGGGTTAGGGTTAGTGTAGAAGGAGTGTGTTAGGGTTAGTGTAGAAGGAGTGGGTTAGGGTTAGTGTAGAAGGAGTGGGTTAGGGTTAGTGTAGAAGGAGTGGGTTAGGGTTAGTGTAGAAGGAGTGGGTTAGGGTTAGTGTAGAAGGAGTGGGTTAGGGTTAGTGTAGAAGGAGTGTGTTAGGGTTAGTGTAGAAGGAGTGGGGTAGGGTTAGTGTAGAAGGAGTGGGTTAGGGTTAGTGTAGAAGGAGTGGGTTAGGGTTAGTGTAGAAAGGAGTGGGTTAGGGTTAGTGTAGAAAGGAGTGGGTTAGGGTTAGTGTAGAAGGAGTGGGTTAGGGTTAGTGTAGAAGGAGTGGGTTAGGGTTAGTTTAGAAGGAGTGGGTTAGGGTTAGTGTAGAAGGAGTGGGTTAGGGTTAGTGTAGAAAGGAGTGGGTTAGGGTTAGTGTAGAAAGGAGTGGGTTAGTGTAGAAGGAGTGGGTTAGGGTTAGTGTAGAAGGAGTGGGTTAGGGTTAGTGTAGAAAGGAGTGGGTTAGGGTTAGTGTAGAAGGAGTGGGTTAGGGTTAGTGTAGAAGGAGTGGGTTAGGGTTAGTGTAGAAGGAGTGGGTTAGGGTTAGTGTAGAAGGAGTGGGTTAGGGTTAGTGTAGAAGGAGTGGGTTAGGGTTAGTGTAGAAGGAGTGGGTTAGGGTTAGTGTAGAAGGAGTGGGTTAGGGTTAGTGTAGAAGGAGTGGGTTAGGGTTAGTGTAGAAGGAGTGTGTTAGGGTTAGTGTAGAAGGAGTGGGTTAGGGTTAGTGTAGAAGGAGTGGGTTAGGGTTAGTGTAGAAGGAGTGGGTTAGGGTTAGTGTAGAAGGAGTGGGTTAGGGTTAGTGTAGAAGGAGTGGGTTAGGGTTAGTGTAGAAGGAGTGGGTTAGGGTTAGTGTAGAAGGAGTGGGTTAGGGTTAGTGTAGAAGGAGTGGGTTAGGGTTAGTGTAGAAGGAGTGGGTTAGGGTTAGTGTAGAAGGAGTGGGTTAGGGTTAGTGTAGAAAGGAGTGGGTTAGGGTTAGTGTAGAAAGGAGTGGGTTAGGGTTAGTGTAGAAAGGAGTGGGTTAGGGTTAGTCTAGAAAGGAGTGGGTTAGTGTAGACAGGAGTGGGTTAGGGTTAGTGTAGAAGGAGTGGGTTAGGGTTAGTGTAGAAGGAGTGGGTTAGGGTTAGTGTAGAAAGGAGTGGGTTAGGGTTAGTGTAGAAGGAGTGGGTTAGGGTTAGTGTAGAAAGGAGTGGGTTAGGGTTAGTCTAGAAAGGAGTGGGTTAGTGTAGACAGGAGTGGGTTAGGGTTAGTGTAGAAGGAGTGGGTTAGGGTTAGTGTAGAAGGAGTGGGTTAGGGTTAGTGTAGAAAGGAGTGGGTTAGGGTTAGTCTAGAAAGGAGTGGGTTAGTGTAGACAGGCGTGGGTTAGTGTAGACAGGAGTGGGTTAGGGTTAGTGTAGAAGGAGTGGGTTAGGGTTAGTGTAGAAGGAGTGGGTTAGGGTTAGTGTAGAAAGGAGTGGGTTAGGGTTAGTCTAGAAAGGAGTGGGTTAGTGTAGACAGGAGTGGGTTAGTGTAGACAGGAGTGGGTTAGGGTTAGTGTAGAAGGAGTGGGTTAGGGTTAGTGTAGAAGGAGTGGGTTAGGGTTAGTGTAGAAAGGAGTGGGTTAGGGTTAGTGTAGAAAGGAGTGGGTTAGGGTTAGTGTAGAAGGAGTGGGTTAGGGTTAGTGTAGAAAGGAGTGGGTTAGGGTTAGTGTAGAAAGGAGTGGGTTAGGGTTAGTGTAGAAAGGAGTGGGTTAGTGTAGAAGGAGTGGGTTAGTGTAGAAAGGAGTGGGTTAGTGTAGAAGGAGTGGGTTAGGGTTAGTGTAGAAGGGAGTGGGTTAGTGTAGAAAGGAGTGGGTTAGGGTTAGTGTAGAAAGGAGTGGGTTAGGGTTAGTGTAGAAAGGAGTGGGTTAGGGTTAGTGTAGAAAGGAGTGGGTTAGGGTTAGTGTAGAAAGGAGTGGGTTAGGGTTAGTGTAGAAAGGAGTGGGTTAGGGTTAGTGTAGAAAGGAGTGGGTTAGGGTTAGTGTAGAAAGGAGTGGGTTAGGGTTAGTGTAGAAAGGAGTGGGTTAGGGTTAGTGTAGAATGGAGTGGGTTAGGGTTAGTGTAGAAGGAGTGGGTTAGGGTTAGTGTAGAAAGGAGTGGGTTAGGGTTAGTGTAGAATGGAATGGGTTAGGGTTAGTGTAGAAAGGAGTGGGTTAGTGTAGAAGGAGTGGGTTAGGGTTAGTGTAGAATGGAGTGGGTTAGGGTTAGTGTAGAAGGAGTGGGTTAGGGTTAGAAAGGAGTGGGTTAGTGTAAAGGAGTGGGTTAGGGTTAGTGTAGAAAGGAGTGGGTTAGTGTAGAAAGGAGTGGGTTAGGGTTAGTGTAGAAAGGAGTGGGTTAGTGTAGAAGGAGTGGGTTAGGGTTAGTGTAGAAAGGAGTGGGTTAGTGTAGAAGGAGTGGGTTAGGGTTAGTGTAGAAGGAGTGGGTTAGGGTTAGTGTAGAATGGAGTGGGTTAGGGTTAGTGTAGAATGGAGTGGGTTAGGGTTAGTGTAGAAAGGAGTGGGTTAGGGTTAGTGTAGAAAGGAGTGGGTTAGGGTTAGTGTAGAAAGGAGTGGGTTAGGGTTAGTGTAGAAGGAGTGGGTTAGGGTTAGTGTAGAAGGAGTGGGTTAGGGTTAGTGTAGAAAGGAGTGGGTTAGGGTTAGTGTAGAAGGAGTGGGTTAGGGTTAGTGTAGAAAGGAGTGGGTTAGGGTTAGTGTAGAAGGAGTGGGTTAGGGTTAGTGTAGAAGGAGTGGGTTAGGGTTAGTGTAGAAAGGAGTGGGTTAGTGTAGAAAGGAGTGGGTTAGGGTTAGTGTAGAAGGAGTGGGTTAGGGTTAGTGTAGAATGGAGTGGGTTAGGGTTAGTGTAGAAAGGAGTGGGTTAGTGTAGAATGGAGTGGGTTAGGGTTAGTGTAGAAAGGAGTGGGTTAGTGTAGAAAGGAGTGGGTTAGGGTTAGTGTAGAAGGAGTGGGTTAGGGTTAGTGTAGAATGGAGTGGGTTAGGGTTAGTGTAGAAAGGAGTGGGTTAGTGTAGAAAGGAGTGGGTTAGGGTTAGTGTAGAAGGAGTGGGTTAGGGTTAGTGTAGAATGGAGTGGGTTAGGGTTAGTGTAGAAAGGAGTGGGTTAGGGTTAGTGTAGAAAGGAGTGGGTTAGGGTTAGTGTAGAAAGGAGTGGGTTAGTGTAGAAGGAGTGGGTTAGGGTTAGTGTAGAAAGGAGTGGGTTAGGGTTAGTGTAGAAAGGAGTGGGTTAGTGTAGAATGGAGTGGGTTAGGGTTAGTGTAGAATGGAGTGGGTTAGGGTTAGTGTAGAAAGGAGTGGGTTAGGGTTAGTGTAGAAAGGAGTGGGTTAGGGTTAGTGTAGAAAGGAGTGGGTTAGTGTAGAAGGAGTGGGTTAGGGTTAGTGTAGAATGGAGTGGGTTAGGGTTAGTGTAGAAAGGAGTGGGTTAGTGTAGACAGGAGTGGGTTAGGGTTAGTGTAGAAAGGAGTGGGTTAGGGTTAGTGTAGAAAGGAGTGGGTTAGGGTTAGTGTAGACAGGAGTGGGTTAGTGTAGACAGGAGTGGGTTAGGGTTAGTGTAGACAGGAGTGGGTTAGGGTTAATGTAGACAGGAGAGGGTTAGGGTTAGTGTAGAAAGGAGTGGGTTAGTGTAGAAAGGAGTGGGTTAGTGTAGAAAGGAGTGGGTTAGTGTAGAAAGGAGTGGGTTAGGGTTAGTGTAGAAAGGAGTGGGTTAGGGTTAGTGTAGAAAGGAGTGGGTTAGGGTTAGTGTAGAAAGGAGTGGGTTAGGGTTAGTGTAGAAAGGAGTGGGTTAGTGTTAGTGTAGAAAAGAGTGGGTTAGGGTTAGTGTAGAAAGGAGTGGGTTAGTGTAGAAAGGAGTGGGTTAGGGTTAGTGTAGACAGGAGTGGGTTAGGGTTAGTGTAGAAAGGAGTGGGTTAGGGTTAGTGTAGACAGGAGTGAGTTAGGGTTAATGTAGAAAGGAGTGGGTTAGGGTTAGTGTCGAACAAGTGGATTGGGGTTAGTGTAGAAAGGAGTGTGTTAGGGTTAGTGTCGAAACGAGTGCGACTGAAAAGCAAAATAAAAGTGTATTAGATGATCTGAAAATAAATAAATCAAGGCCTCATAATTCGTACTGAGAAAAAGAGCCACTTAGGAGTTCTGTTAGGTTGCTAGCTTCTATCAGGAGCGGGCCAGCGTTGTGCTAACATGCTATCCAGCTATAAATATTGATAATTGAGGACAATGAAGGGCGGTTGGGTAATTTCATTGAAACATGTTGGACTCACCCTGTCTCCTTCATGCAGCTTTAATAAAACCCTGACCGCGGTAATGGTGGGAATGCATCAGGTAAACCCTGAACTCTGACCTCACCATCAAAATTCCAATCTACCAAATACAGCCCTGCAATAAAACAGGGTGGATCACACACACATTCTTATAGCCTGAGTGGCTTTGTGGATTTATGTCCCGTAACAAAGTTTTAAAGTCACACGTTATTTGCTTTAGATGTTAAAGCGAGGTATTTTCCCCTTTGGGGCAAGCACTCTTCTAGCTCTTTCCTCAAGACGAAAAAAAAAAACTCCCCAAAAACGTTTGGCTTCAAAAGATCTGTGTAAAATAGAGTTTGACATGGGAGTAGTTCTACCCAGGAGATTTCTGATGGCGTGACTGACCAGAGACTTCAGAATGAAGATTATTGTAAAGTTTGAAAAGCAGTGACAGTTCGACCAATTGCGTGCCTCGTGCTCTGCTCGGAACCTTCGTGAACAAATCAAATCCGATTAGGGTTAATTTTACACTATAGTGTTTTCATCTGTTTGTCAGAAGAAAGTCCTGTCTTTAGGAAAAATAAAAAATTCACATTTCCGTGTTAAGGAAATTTATATAAAAAAACAAACTGCTATGTAATATGCTAATTCATTACGTATGATAGTTGCTGGAAAAGACAATAAATACAATTTTGTGTTTTTTTCGGGGGATTGTCAATGTCTTTAGGGGTGTCACGCCCTGACCTTAGTTATCTTTGTTTTCTTTATTATTTTGGTTAGGTCAGGGTGTGACAAAGGTGGTATGTGTGTTTTTGTCTGGTCTAGGGTTTTTGTATTTTTAGGTGTGTGTGTGTAGACTAGGCATACGTAGGTCTATGGTGGCCTGGATTGGTTCCCAATCAGAGGCAGCTGTTTATTGTTTTTCTCTGATTGGGGATCCTATTTAGGTTGCCATTTTCCAGTTTGGTTTGTGGGTGATTGTCTATGTTGATGTTGCATGTCTGCACTCGTTATCACGTTCGTTTGTTATTTTGTATAGTTTGTAATAGTTTGTTTCGGTGTTCTTTCGTTGTCATTAAATAAGATGTATTCACATCACGCTGCGCTTTGGTCTCCTCACTACGACGATCGTGACAGAATCACCCACCACAAACGGACCAAGCAGCGTGGTGAGGAGCAGCAGCGTTATCTGGACTCATGGACATGGGAGGAGATTTTGGACGGCAAGGGACCCTGGGCACAGGCTGAGAAGTATCGCCGACCGCAGGAGGAATTGGAGGCAGCAAAGGCTGAGCGAAGACACTATGAGGAGTTAGCACGGCAGCGCAACAGGCACGAGAGGCAGCCCCCAAAAGTTTTTTTGGGGGGGGCACACAGGGAGATTGGCGGAGTCAGGCGAGAGACCTGAGCCAACTCCCCGTGCTTACCGGAAGCGGCGTGGCACTGGTGGCGTGGCCCGGAGTGCTATATGCCAGCCCCCCGCAAGTGCCATGCGAGAGAGGGCATCCAGCCAGGGCGGAATGTGCCTGCGCAGCACGTTTGGTCTCCGGTGCAACGTTTCGGTCCAGGGTATCCTGCGCCGGCACTGCATACTGTGTCTCCAGGGCGTTGGGAGGGTGCAGATCGCACTATGCCTGCCCTCCGCCCGTGCCGGGTTAATGTGGGCATTGGGCCTAAGGGAGAGGCGCGTGTGGTATGCACCAGATCTCCAGTGCTCCCCCACAGCCCGGTTCAACCTGTGCCTGCACTCTGGAGGGTCCTGGCTAGAGTAGTTATCCAGCCTGGGGGAGTGGTGCCAAGGCTGCGCACCAGAGCTCCAGTGCTCCCCCACAGCCCGGTTCAACCTGTGCCTGCACTCTGGAGGGTCCGGGCTAGAGTAGTTATCCAGCCTGGGGGAGTGGTGCCAAGGCTGCGCACCAGAGCTCCAGTGCTCCCCCACAGCCCGGTCTATCCGGTGCCGCCTCCACGTACCAAGCCTCCTGTAGGTCTCTCCAGTCTGGTGGGCGCTGTGGCATCCCCACTCACCAGGCTGTCTCTCCGTCTCCTCCCTCCAGGTTCGCCCTCCAGTCCGGCGCTGCCAGAGCCGCCCGTCAGTCCGGAGTTGCCAGAGCCGCCCGTCAGTCCGGAGGCGCCAGAGCCGCCCGTCACTCCGGAGCCGCCAGAGTCGCCCTTCACCCCGGAGCTGCCAGAATCGCAGCCCCTCAGTCCAGAGGCGCCCCTCAGTCCAGAGGCACCCCTCAGTCC
Organism: Salvelinus alpinus; assembly: GCF_045679555.1. NCBI lineage: Eukaryota > Metazoa > Chordata > Actinopteri > Salmoniformes > Salmonidae > Salvelinus > Salvelinus alpinus. The sequence goes on along the minus strand of NC_092104.1, from coordinate 2,580,601 downwards.
AGAGGCGCCCCTCAGTCCAGAGGCGCCCCTCAGTCCAGTGGCGCCCTCTACGAGGGTCTTCAGTCCGGGGCTCGCTGCGAGGGTCCCCGCTCCAGAGTGAGTTAGAGAGAATAACCGTCCTAAGATTTGGTCAGGTGGGACTCATGGTCATTCATGCTCCCTCCCCCCACCAGCCTTAGAAGGCTGATTCTTAAAGCTACACACACGTCTCTTGTGGCCTGTATTTTTCACAGCCTCTCTGGTTACCCTCTGGTTACTCTCTGGTTACGGCCTCCAGTGCAGGGAGTACCCAGAGGGAACGGGGAAACACAGCTGAGAACCTCTGTGGTTTGACAGCCATCCAGATCCTCTCAGTCTCACTGGTCACCGGCCAAATGTAGGTACAACTGTTTCCTTTGGTAATGTACCGAGGGGCCACACCTTTTTTTTTAAATGTTCATATTCAGCCGACTCGGACTCCGACACGACAATCTGTCTCCGACCAAGGTGTGTGTAAAGTCGTAGGTGATATAAACACAGTCACAATGCTGGCTGTCTGATTTATTTGTGAAAATAGGGGGGGGGGACAGTGGATTAAAATGACGCTGTGTAAATGTTTTACAGAAACGTGTTCATTTCGTTAAGTCTGTTAACCATAATATCTTTTTCTATCTGAGTGGAATGGTATAACAGCCATGGTTAATGGTATAACAGCCACGGTTAATGAATGGTATAACAGCCACGGTTAATGAATGGTATAACAGCCACGGTTAATGAATGGTATAACAGCCATGGTGAATGGTATAACAGCCATGGTTAATGGTATAACAGCCACGGTTAATGAATGGTATAACAGCCATGGTTAATGAATGGTATAACAGCCATGGTGAATGAATGGTATAACAGCCATGGTGAATGGTATAACAGCCATGGTTAATGGTATAACAGCCACGGTTAATGAATGGTATAACAGCCATGGTTAATGAATGGTATAACAGCCACGGTTAATGAATGGTATAACAGCCATGGTGAATGAATGGTATAACAGCCATGGTGAATGGTATAACAGCCATGGTTAATGGTATAACAGCCATGGTTAATGAATGGTATAACAGCCATGGTTAATGAATGGTATAACAGCCATGGTGAATGAATGGTATAACAGCCTTGGTTAATGAATGGTATAACAGCCACGGTTAATGAATGGTATAACAGCCATGGTTAATGGTATAACAGCCATGGTTAATGGTATAACAGCCATGGTTAATGAATGGTATAACAGCCATGGTGAATGAATGGTATAACAGCCATGGTTAATGAATGGTATAACAGCCACGGTTAATGAATGGTATAACAGCCATGGTTAATGAATGGTATAACAGCCATGGTGAATGAATGGTATAACAGCCATGGTGAATGGTATAACAGCCATGGTTAATGGTATAACAGCCACGGTTAATGAATGGTATAACAGCCATGGTTAATGAATGGTATAACAGCCACGGTTAATGGTATAACAGCCATGGTTAATGGTATAACAGCCATGGTTAATGAATGGTATAACAGCCATGGTTAATGAATGGTATAACAGCCACGGTTAATGAATGGTATAACAGCCACGGTTAATGAATGGTATAACAGCCATGGTGAATGAATGGTATAACAGCCATGGTTAATGAATGGTATAACAGCCACGGTTAATGAATGGTATAACAGCCATGGTTAATGGTATAACAGCCATGGTTAATGGTATAACAGCCATGGTTAATGGTATAACAGCCATGGTTAATGAATGGTATAACAGCCATGGTTAATGGTATAACAGCCACGGTTAATGAATGGTATAACAGCCATGGTTAATGAATGGTATAACAGCCACGGTTAATGAATGGTATAACAGCCATGGTTAATGAATGGTATAACAGCCATGGTTAATGGTATAACAGCCACGGTTAATGAATGGTATAACAGCCATGGTTAATGGTATAACAGCCATGGTTAATGAATGGTAAAACAGCCATGGTGAATGAATGGTATAACAGCCATGGTTAATGAATGGTATAACAGCCACGGTTAATGAATGGTATAACAGCCATGGTTAATGAATGGTATAACAGCCATGGTTAATGAATGGTATAACAGCCACGGTTAATGAATGGTATTGCAGCCATGGTGAATGGTATAACAGCCATGGATAATGAATGGTACGGTGCATTTGGAAAGTATTCAGACCCCTTCTCTTTTTCCAGATTGTGTTACATTACAGCTGTATTCTAAAATGAATTAAATAAAAAAAAATCCTCATCAATCTACACACAATACCCCATAATGACAAAGCAGAGATCTGGGGAGGGGTACCAAAACATTTCAGCAGCATTGAAGGTCCCCAAGAACACAGTGGCCTCCATCTTTCTTAAATGTAAGAATTTTGGAAACCCCAAGACTCTTCCTAGAGCTGGCCTCCCGGCCTAACAGCAATAGGTGGAGAAGGACCTTGGTCAGAGAGGTGACCAATAACCCAATGGTCACTCTGACAGAGCTCCAGAGTTCCTCTGTGGAGATGGGAGAACCTTCTAGAAGGACAACCATCTCTGCAGCACTCCACGAATCAGGCCTTTATGGTAGAGTGGCCAGATGGAAGCCACTCCTCAGTAAAGAAGAATGGGAAGAATGGGAGAGAAGAATGGGAGAAACTCCCCAAATACAGGTGTGCCAAGCTTGTAGCGTCATTCCGAAGAAGACTCGAGGCTGTAATCCCTGCCAAAGGTGCTTCAACAAAGTACTGAGTAAAGGGTCTGAATACTTATGTAAATGTGATATTTCCGTTTTGTTTATTTTTTATTTATACATTTGCAACGATTTCTTAAAACCTGTTTTTGATTTGTCATTATGGGTTATTGTGTGTAGATTGATGACGGGAATTATTTTTTTTAAATCAATTTTATTACAAGGCTCTAACGTAGCAAAATGTGGAAAAAGTCAAGAGGTCTGAATACTTTCCGAATGAACTGTATTTTAGTGACAAATGTGCACTCAAAACAATGTTGACATTGCAACAAAAAAATCTAAAACCACGTTAACAGTTTTGATCAAACAGTCCCTTTTCCCTTGAGAGTTAAACACTGGGCAGACGGAGAAACAAATGGATCTGACTTGAACAGTGCTGATGAAAAAGGAAGCTCAGCATTAAGTAGGAAGGAAACCTGTGATTGCTTTCAGACTCGAGAGGGGGGTGGGAGGGGGCATTCCATGAATCGCAAATGGACATCGGGTTGCATGGAGATGGGGGAGATGGGGGAGACGGGGGGGGGGGGGGGAGACGGGGGGGGAGAACTGCAAATGATAAGACATCTTTGACGTCATACGAGACGACCAACCACAGGTTGTGTACCCAAAACCCTTAGGCACAGTGCTGTTGTAGGGAAATGGCCGTCGGTCTTTGTTGAGACTGAGGCTGATTTGCGTTTATTTTCTACGATGGTTTTTGGAACAAACACTGATGTCAATCAGACATCGCTCGAAAAATCCCCGCTTGGATAGCAACGTTTACCACACATCACGTGCAATTGTATAATATCACTGAGAAAATGCTTCATGGTCTTTCTATTCACCCTACTGAGTGAGGAGAGCATGCTGTGTCTGCCTACGGAATAAGACAAAACTACTGTTAGTTTTAAAGGACTTTTAAATTGCACAGATAAACTGACTGGCCTACATCCCAAATGGCACCCTAATTCCTACGAAGTACACTGCTTCTGACCAGAGGGGCCTGGACGAAAGTAGTGCGCTACTTAGGAAATAGGTTGAGACGAAGTCAAAGCCTCAATACTTTCACCTTGCTTAAATAAAATAGCTCCTGTGTGTGCAGTCAGTCAGAGATACATTCCTCGTGTGTCTGGCTTCTCTTTACAGGGTTGTTACCTCTGGATTAACCCGGGGGCATGGCTACGGCTAATCCAGACTGACCATCGGGTGTCACCGGGCTCTCAAATACCTACAATACCTTCACCGTGAACCAGAGTCTCGGCCTCTGAGTCTCGGCCAAAAGCGCGTATGTTGAAAACGACAAAACCTTTGAAGCCCTTGATAAGCAAGTGTACCACAGGCTAGGGGAAAGTAGAGCCTCATCAGGGTATCAGAATAAGGAAACAGTAAGAATGACTGTAAAAACAAGGATGTGGCCAGCTGCTAGTGAAACAGGTACCAGCTGTATGTAAATTCGTGGCATGCCTGGAGTCTTTGACAGCATCAGCTGGGGGAGATATAAGATGCCTATGGTTGCGTTCCAAATTGCACCCTATTCCCTATATAGTGCACTACTTTATACCAGAGCCCTATTCCCTATATAGTGCACTACTAAACGAGTGGAGGACAGAGGAGCCTCTTAAAGAAGAAGTTACAGGTCTGTGAGAGCCAGAAATCGTGCTTGTTTGTAGGTGACCAAATACTTATTTTCCACCATAATTTGCAAATAAATTCATTAAAAATCCTACAATGTGATTTTCTGGATTTTTGTTTCTCATTTTGTCTGTCATAGTTGAAGTGTACCTATGATGAAAATTACAGGCCTCTCTTATCTTTTTAAGTGGGAGAACTTGCACAATTGGTGGCTGACTAAATACTTTTTTGCCCCACTGTATAGTGCACTACTTTATACCAGGGCCTTATTCCCTATATAGTGCACTATTTTATACCAGGGCCCTATTCCCTATATAGTGCACTATTTTATACCAGGGCCCTATTCCCTATATAGTGCACTACTTTATACCAGGGCCTTATTCCCTATATAGTGCACTATTTTATACCAGGGCCCTATTCCCTATATAGTGCACTATTTTATACCAGGGCCCTATTCCCTATATAGTGCACTATTTTATACCAGGGCCCTATTCCCTATATAGTGCACTATTTTATACCAGGGCCCTATTCCCTATATAGTGCACTATTTTATACCAGGGCCCTATTCCCTATATAGTGCACTATTTTATACCAGGGCCCTATTCCCTATATATAGTGCACTACTTTAGACCAGGGCCCTATTCCCTATATAGTGCACTACTTTAGACCAGAGCCCTATTCCCTATATAGTGCACTACTGTTGACCAGGGCCCTATTCCCTATATAGTGCACTACTTTAGACCAGGGCCCATAAAGCCATTTGAAACCACCCAACTTCAACCCATTGAGAGTCGTTACTCAGGGAGCTGTCTGGAGATTTGGAAAGAATTCCTTCAGTACATTTCTTAAAGTAGCGTCTCAAATTCAGATGACACCTTATTCCCTATATAGTGCACACATTTTGACCAGGGTACATAGGGCTCTGGACAAATGTAATGCTCAGCATAGGGAGCAGAGTGCCATTTGGAATGCAAGCAACAACTACTTTTATGAAATTCGTTAGGTCGTTTAGACAGCACACTACAGCTCACTGCCTCTTACACACTCCATTCCCATAAGAGGCAGCAGCAACCTTGTCCAGATGCTGAGCTTGGTTGAAAAGCACAACAGGTGATGCCAATTAGGGTGAAGGTTAATCACTGTCCAAAGCCGGTGGTCATGAAACCAGCAGCCTCATAACCACCAAATCAACCAGCATTCTCATGACCACCAAACCAACCAGCATTCTCATAACCACCAAACCAACCAGCAGCCTTATGACCACCAAACCAACAAGCAGCGTCATGACCACCAAACCAACTAGCAGTGGTCATGAGAATGCTGGTTGGTTTGGTGGTCATGAGGCTGCTGGTTGGTTTGGTGGTCATGATGATGCAAGTTGGTTTGGTGGTCATGAGTCTGCTGGTTGGTTTGGTGGTCATGAGGCTGCTGTTTGGTTTGGTGCTCATGATGCTGTTGGTTGGTTTGGTGGTATTGAGGCTGTAAGTTGGTTTGTTGGTCATGGGGCTGCAAGTTGGTTTGGTGGCCATGAGGCCGCTGGTTGGTTTTGTAGTCATGAGTCTGCTGGTTGGTTTGTTGGTCATGAGGCTTATGTTTTGTTTGGTGTTCGTGATGCTGCTGGTTGGTTTGTTGGACATGAGGCTGCTGGTTGGATTGGTGGCCATGAGGCTGCTGGTTGGTTTGGAGGTCATGAGGCTACTATTGGGTTTGGTCGTCATGAGAATGCTGGTTGGTTTGGTGTCATGAGGCTGCTGTCTGGTTTGGTGGTCATGAGAATGCTGATTGGTTTGGTGGTTGAATGGCTGCTGATTGGTTTTGTGGTCATTAGGCTGAAGGTTGATTTATTGGTCATGAGGCTTATGTTTTGTTTGGTGTTCGTGATGCTGCTGGTTGGTTTGTTGGACATGAGGCTGCTGGTTGGATTGGTGGCCATGAGGCTGCTGGTTGGTTTGGAGGTCATGAGGCTACTATTGGGTTTGGTCATCATGAGAATGCTGGTTGGTTTGGTGTCATGAGGCTGCTGTTTGGTTTGGTGGTCATGAGAATGCTGGTTGGTTTGGGTGGTCATGAGAATGATGGTTGGTTTGGTGTCATGAGGCTGCTGTTTGGTTTGGTGGTTATGAGGCTGCTGGATTGTTTCGGTGGTCATGAGGCTGCTGCTTGGTTTGGTGGTCATGATGCTGCTGGTTGGTTTGGTGGTTATGAGGCTGCTGGATGGTTTGGGTGGTCATGAGGCTGCTGGTTGGTTTCGGTGGTCATGATGCTGCTGGTTGGTTTGGTGGTCAAGAAAATGCAGGTTGGAATGGTGGACATGAGGCTGCTGGCTGGTTTGGTCGTCATGAGGATGATGGTTGGTTTGGTGGTCATGAGAATGCTGGTTGGTTTGGTGGTCATGAGGCTGCTGGTTAGTTTGGTGGTCATGAGGCTGCTGGATGGTTTCGGTGGTCATGATGCTGCTGGTTGGTTTGGTGGTCAAGAAAATGCAGGTTGGAATGGTGGACATGCTGGCTGGTGGTTAGTTTGGTGGTCATGAGGCTGCTGGATGGTTTCGGTGGTCATGAGGCTGCTGGTTAGTTTGGTGGTCATGAGGCTGCTGGTTGGTTTGGTGGACATGAGGCTGCTGGTTGGTTTGGTGGACATGAGGCTGCTGGTTAGTTTGGTGGTCATGAGGCTGCTGGTTGGTTTGGTGGTCATGAGGCTGCTGGCTGGTTTAGTGGTCATGAGGCTGCTGGTTGGTTTGGTGGTCATGAGGCTGCTGGTTGGTTTGGTGGTCATGAGGCTGCAGGTTGGAATGGTGGACATGAGGCTGCAGGTTGGAATGGTGGCCATGAGGCCGCTGGTTGGTTTTGTAGTCATGAGTCTGCTGGTTGGTTTGTTGGTCATGAGGCTTATGTTTTGTTTGGTGTTCGTGATGCTGCTGGTTGGTTTGTTGGACATGAGGCTGCTGGTTGGATTGGTGGCCATGAGGCTGCTGGTTGGTTTGGAGGTCATGAGGCTACTATTGGGTTTGGTCGTCATGAGAATGCTGGTTGGTTTGGTGTCATGAGGCTGCTGTCTGGTTTGGTGGTCATGAGAATGCTGATTGGTTTGGTGGTTGAATGGCTGCTGATTGGTTTTGTGGTCATTAGGCTGAAGGTTGATTTATTGGTCATGAGGCTTATGTTTTGTTTGGTGTTCGTGATGCTGCTGGTTGGTTTGTTGGACATGAGGCTGCTGGTTGGATTGGTGGCCATGAGGCTGCTGGTTGGTTTGGAGGTCATGAGGCTACTATTGGGTTTGGTCATCATGAGAATGCTGGTTGGTTTGGTGTCATGAGGCTGCTGTTTGGTTTGGTGGTCATGAGAATGCTGGTTGGTTTGGGTGGTCATGAGAATGATGGTTGGTTTGGTGTCATGAGGCTGCTGTTTGGTTTGGTGGTTATGAGGCTGCTGGATTGTTTCGGTGGTCATGAGGCTGCTGGTTGGTTTGGTGGTCAAGAAAATGCAGGTTGGAATGGTGGACATGAGGCTGCTGGCTGGTTTGGTCGTCATGAGGATGATGGTTGGTTTGGTGGTCATGAGAATGCTGGTTGGTTTGGTGGTCATGAGGCTGCTGGTTAGTTTGGTGGTCATGAGGCTGCTGGATGGTTTCGGTGGTCATGATGCTGCTGGTTGGTTTGGTGGTCAAGAAAATGCAGGTTGGAATGGTGGACATGCTGGCTGGTGGTTAGTTTGGTGGTCATGAGGCTGCTGGATGGTTTCGGTGGTCATGAGGCTGCTGGTTAGTTTGGTGGTCATGAGGCTGCTGGTTGGTTTGGTGGACATGAGGCTGCTGGTTGGTTTGGTGGACATGAGGCTGCTGGTTAGTTTGGTGGTCATGAGGCTGCTGGTTGGTTTGGTGGTCATGAGGCTGCTGGCTGGTTTAGTGGTCATGAGGCTGCAGGTTGGAATGGTGGACATGAGGCTGCTGGTTGGTTTGGTGGTCATGAGGCTGCTGGTTGGTTTGGTGGTCATGAGGCTGCTGGTTGGTTTGGTGGTCATGAGGCTGCTGGCTGGTTTAGTGGTCATGAGGCTGCAGGTTGGAATGGTGGACATGAGGCTGCAGGTTGGAATGGTGGACATGAGGCTGCTGGTTGGTTTGGTGGTCATGAGGCTGCTGGTTGGTTTGGTGGACATGAGGCTGCTGGTTGGTTTGGTGGACATGAGGCTGCTGGCTGGTTTGGGTGGTCATGAGGCTGCTGGTTGGTTTGGTGGTCATGATGCTGCTGGTTGGTTTGGTGGTCATGAGGCTGCTGGTTGGTTTGGTGGTCATGATGCTGCTGGTTGGTTTGGTGGTCATGAGGCTGCTGGTTGGTTTGGTGGTCATGATGCTGCTGGTTGGTTTGGTGGTTGCAGTGTGGGGCTTAGAGACACATAGAGCCTGCAATAGTTACCTTCGTTCGAACAATCAACGAACCGTCACACCTCTGAAACTGTTATAGAGCTCAAGCCTTAGGAAGAAACAAGGTTCTAAAGACTGTTGACATCTAGTGGAAGCCTGAGGAAGTGCAATATGACCAATATCCAACTGTATCTTCGATAGGCAAAGAGTTGAAAACCTACAAACCTCAGATTTCCCACTTCCTGGTTGGATTTTTTCTCAGGTTTTTTTGCCTGCCATATGAGTTCTGTTATATTCACAGACATCATTCAAACAGTTTTAGAAACTTCAGAGAGTTTTCTATCTAAATCTACTAATAATATGCATATATTAGCAACTGGGACTGAGTAGCAGCCTTATTCATCCAAGCTGCTCAATACTGCCCCCAGCCATAAGAAGTTAAAGGCCACCAACACTGTGTATTATTCAGAGCCCCGTGAAATGACACCATATATACATTCTACAGACCCTATTGTGTATTTCCTACAATAGTTTTAAGTGTTTTTTTATTTTTTATATATATATATTTTTTTTTGACTCCTTTTTCCAATTTCATAATTATTTTTTTTATAGTATCCAATTGATATTTACAGTCTCATCACTGCAACTACCGTATGGACTCAGCAGAGACAAAGGTCGAGAGCCGTGCGTCCTCCAAAACACAACCCAACCAAGCCTCACTGCTTCTTGACACAATGCCCGCTTAACCCAGAAGCCAGCCACAACGTGTTGGAGGAAACACCTTACACCTGGCGACCATGTCAGCATGCACTGCACCCAGCCCGCCACAGCAGTCACTAGAGCACGATGGGACGATGGGACAAGGACATCCCTGCCGGCCAAACACTCCCCTAACCCGGACGATACTGGGCCAATTGAGCACCGCCCCATGGGTCTCCCGGTCGCGGCCGGCTGCGACTTAGCCTGGACTCAAATCAGAATCTCTAGTGGCACAGTTAACACTTCCTTAGACCATTGCACCATCCGGGAGGCCACCCTACAATCCTTTTACTGCTGAACCCAGAATATAAACAGTGAACTGTTCCTAGGCCGTCATTGAAAATAAGAGTTTGTTCTTAACTGACTTTCCTAGTTAAATAAAGGTTTAAAAAGAAATATATATGAAACTCTCATTTAATATAACACCCAATAACTCTCTTTGGAGTATAACACCCAATTTCTACACTATACAACACAGTATAATCACATGTCAGATAGAGGGCGCCTGGTAACTCTAGTGGGGGACATAACCAAGTGTAGTGTTTGGCAGGGGCAGATTCTTCTTAGGGCCTCGTTTCGTTTGTAATACTCAATCGAGAGGAACAACGGACGGAAATGTGTCAATTACAACATGAAAACCCCCCGAAGAGTTCTAAAATGTGTTTCATCGCGCAATCGGCAGAGGGTTTAAACAAAGTGTGCTATGCGGAAAAGTGCGCACACCCGGTGCTTTCAACAATTTCATTATCTCAGGATGATTGCTGAGGGCTGTATGCACCACACGCTTAATGTGTAATCTCTCTCTCTCTGTGTGTGACAATTCCCTCTTGATCTGGAGCAGCAAATCCCTCCTGGTCGACCAAACCTGGACTGTTACATGCTGACAATGGACCTCAATTTTCAAACATACCTGTATTTTACAATGTACTGTATATGAAGAGTTTATTTCCAAAATGCTATATCCCACACATTTTTTCAAATGTGTTTTTTCATCAGAAATAATTGCTTATGGGTACATTCATGTGTATGTAAAATATTACTGTTTTCATATTTTTTTATTAATATTTTTTGCAAAATGCTATATATCGATTGTTTAGGTGGAATAGAATGTTGGTATCCTGTATATTTGACTGTGATATGGGGTTGTCTCACCTAGCTATCTTAAGATGCATGCGTTAACTGTACGAATTTATTTGTAGACTACCGGTGTCTGGCCCCTGTCTGAATGGTAGACTACCAGTGTCTGGCCCCTGTCTGAATGGTAGACCACCGGTGTCTGGCCCCTGTCTGAATGGTAGACTACCGGTGTCTGGCCCCTGTCTGAATGGTAGACTACCGGTGTCTGGCCCCTGTCTGAATGGTAGACTACCGGTGTCTGGCCCCTGTCTGAATGGTAGACCACCGGTGTCTGGCCCCTGTCTGAATGGTAGACCACCGGTGTCTGGCCCCTGTCTGAATGGTAGACTACCGGTGTCTGGCCCCTGTCTGAATGGTAGACCACCGGTGTCTGGCCCCTGTCTGAATGGTAGACTACCGGTGTCTGGCCCCTGTCTGAATGGTAGACCACCGCTGTCTGGCCCCTGTCTGAATGGTAGACTACCGCTGTCTGGCCCCTGTCTGAATGGTAGACTACCAGTGTCTGGCCCCTGTCTGAATGGTAGACTACCGGTGTCTGGCCCCTGTCTGAATGGTAGACTACCGGTGTCTGGCCCCTGTCTGAATGGTAGACTACCGGTGTCTGGCCCCTGTCTGAATGGTAGACCACCGGTGTCTGGCCCCTGTCTGAATGGTAGACTCCCAGTGTCTGGCCCCTGTCTGAATGGTAGACTACCGGTGTCTGGCCCCTGTCTGAATGGTAGACTACCGGTGTCTGGCCACTGTCTGAATGGTAGACTACCAGTGTCTGGCCCCTGTCTGAATGGTAGACTACCAGTGTCTGGCCCCTGTCTGAATGGTAGACTACCAGTGTCTGGCCCCTGTCTGAATGGTAGACTACCGGTGTCTGGCCCCTGTCTGAATGGTAGACTACCGGTGTCTAGCCCCTGTCTGAATGGTAGACTACCGGTGTCTGGCCCCTGTCTGAATGGTAGACTACTGGTGTCTGGCCCCTGTCTGAATGGTAGACTACCGGTGTCTGGCCCCTGTCTGAATGGTAGACTACCGGTGTCTGGCCCCTGTCTGAATGGTAGACTACCGGTGTCTGGCCCCTGTCTGAATGGTAGACTACCGGTGTCTGGCCCCTGTCTGAATGGTAGACTACCGGTGTCTGGCCCCTGTCTGAATAGTAGACTACCGGTGTCTGGCCCCTGTCTGAATGGTAGACTACCGGTGTCTGGCCCCTGTCTGAATGGTAGACTACCGGTGTCTGGCCCCTGTCTGAATGGTAGACTACCGGTGTCTGGCCCCTGTCTGAATGGTAGACTACCGGTGTCTGGCCCCTGTCTGAATGGTAGACTACCAGTGTCTGGCCCATGTCTGAATTGTAGACTACCGGTGTCTGGCCCCTGTCTGAATGGTAGACTACCGGTGTCTGGCCCCTGTCTGAATGGTAGACTACCGGTGTCTGGCCCCTGTCTGAATGGTAGACTACCGGTGTCTGGCCCCTGTCTGAATGGTAGACTACCGGTGTCTGGCCCCTGTCTGAATGGTAGACTACCAGTGTCTGGCCCCTGTCTGAATGGTAGACTACCAGTGTCTGGCCCCTGTCTGAATAGTAGACTACCGGTGTCTGGCCCCTGTCTGAATGGTAGACTCCCGGTGTCTGGCCCCTGTCTGAATGGTAGACTCCCGGTGTCTGGCCCCTGTCTGAATGGTAGACTACCAGTGTCTGGCCCCTGTCTGAATAGTAGACTACCGGTGTCTGGCCCCTGTCTGAATGGTAGACTACCGGTGTCTGGCCCCTGTCTGAATGGTAGACTACCGGTGTCTGGCCCCTGTCTGAATGGTAGACTACCGGTGTCTGGCCCCTGTCTGAATGGTAGACTGCCGGTGTCTGGCCCCTGTCTGAATGGTAGACTCCCGGTGTCTGGCCCCTGTCTGAATGGTAGACTCCCGGTGTCTGGCCCCTGTCTGAATGGTAGACTACCGGTGTCTGGCCCCTGTCTGAATGGTAGACTCCCGGTGTCTGGCCCCTGTCTGAATGGTAGACTACCGGTGTCTGGCCCCTGTCTGAATGGTAGACTACCGGTGTCTGGCCCCTGTCTGAATGGTAGACTACCGGTGTCTGGCCCCTGTCTGAATGGTAGACTACCAGTGTCTGGCCCCTGTCTGAATAGTAGACTACCGGTGTCTGGCCCCTGTCTGAATGGTAGACTCCCGGTGTCTGGCCCCTGTCTGAATGGTAGACTCCCGGTGTCTGGCCCCTGTCTGAATGGTAGACTACCA